>NC_056723.1:2940084-2947584 GCF_018831695.1 Puntigrus tetrazona | reverse complement strand
TTATTTCCAGTGCTTTAAATTTTTTAATTTAGTGCTGTCAAATGATTAATTGCATTTTTGTTTACATAGTGTGTGTGTGTGTGTATATTTATTAAGTATATATAAATACACACACATACAGTATATATATATATATATATAAAAATAAATAAATAAATAATAATAATAAAAAAAAATATATATATATATATATATATATATATATATATATATATATATATATATACAGTACACACAGACACATCAATTATGTAAAAAACCTTTATTTTAAATGCAATTAATCGTGATTAATTGTTTGGCAGCACTAATTTAATTTAATTTAATTTAGCTTTTTATTTATATAGGATTAAAAAAATTCTGATTGGTATATTACTGATGTATTTTATGTAGTAGAATAAAAGCTGAAAATATCCTTAGTTTGTGTTATTTGACTCAAAACATCCACTGATTTATATATATATATATATATATATATATATATATATATATATATATATATATATATATATATATATATATATATATATATATATATATATATATATATGTATGTATATAGCTGATGAGGTCATCTCACCCTGCGTGTAGCCATCAAACTCTGGGTGATACTTCAGTTTGGGGTCAAAGGGGATTTTGATCTTATCAGCCACGTCCTGCCAAGCGGGAGGAGGCGTGTGCCCCAACAGACCGGACAACTCCACGGCAAACTGAAGACTAAACAAGAAAACAAATGGCTGTTCTATCATGCACTAGGTGAAAACTGTAGGTAAGAAAACCTAAGTACTGATGTTTGTTCAAACACACACACACACACACACACACCTGCGTTGGGCGACAGCGTTAGTGAACACTGAGTTGTCAACAGTGAAGTAATACTCATCAGGAGGAATCACACCTAATAACAGACACAAACAAGCTTAGGTACCTACAGCATCAGAACAAGACGGATTGCTTACTTTGTTTCAGTCATTTGTTGTTTTTCCAGCCCTTAATGCAGCACAAAACACTAAAAACATTAAACACTAATAGGATGTAATGCTCATTAAATTCAAAAGTTCTACGTTACCTAAACTATTATTCCAAGTATTAAAATGCATGCTAATGACATGACCAGTGTTATTTTAGTATTATTAACTTTTATTGTTTTTATTCATATTTTGTTTTATATGCACTCACTCCCCGCTCTTCTTTTTCATTTTAATTTCAGTTAATTTTTTTGTCATTTGTTATGTGTTTTTTTTAGAGATTAAATACATTTTTGTATTAACTTTTATTTATTTAATAATTTTAGTGCTTCTATTTAAACATATTTCAGTTTCATTTTTTATTTTTTTAATGCTTTTTGCTTTTTCCGACCCTTCAGGTATTACATTAATAATATGATTATTATTTAATAATAATAATTGTAGGCGTGATGTATTAACTAAATAATTATGTGAAGTAATTACATTTAATTTGTTGTAATATCGTAATGTGTTTTTTCTCACTTTTTGTTCTTTTTAAACACGTCCCATTAATTTTTGCTTTTATTTCAGTTTGAGTATTTTATTTAATGTTAGTACGTATTTCAGTTAGTCGCCAAGATCGTTAAAAAATAATAAATCATAAGCATTTCTAATTTCGTTTAGTTACGGTTATAGCTTTACATCAATATGAATCAGAATGAGAATAGTAATAGTTTTAGGTATCGATGAAGTCAGTGCTAACCTTTGATATGGTACTGCTGCTCAGTAGGGTCCCATGTTACCCGTGAAGTCCAGTAATCAGCGACGCCCCACACCACCTCACTGCCCCGTCCTTCTCTGAACACCTCCAGGTCCTGCGTGATGAAGCAGACACGGATCACGTCCTGGCACGCGTGTGCAGTCTGCATGTGCGTGTCGTCCGTACCTGCGTGAGGTAGAAGTACTGCTGGAAAGCCAGCACCACGTCTCCGTTGATGTGCAGCTCCTGCTCCGCGTAAATGTCCTCTGGACAAACGTCGCGGCCCGTCAGAGCGCTCTCCCACGCGAACTTCAGCCCCTGATTAAATGGGTGGAGAACCGTAAATAGTGTAAGAGTGTAGAAAGCTGCAGGCGCTTCCAGAGTAATCCCTCTCTGTACCTGGTGGCCCGTTCGCTGGGCGTTTGCTCGGGCGCCTTCTCTCGTTTCTACACGGTACTCCAGCACGGCCCGGGCCAGTCGGGGATAGAAGAGGGCCACGCTCGGGTACATCCATAAGTCCTGAGGGGAGAGACAAAAATACACATCTATCAGGGATTTTCACACTGGCTGGAAGTCCACAAAAATATCAAATGAAAAAAAAAACTTATGTTAGGATATTAATTCAATGCATTTAATAATTTAACACATTTAATTGATATTATTACCGTTTTACTTTTACAAAAAATCTTTTGAATTACTATACGTGTAGAAAAATACATTTACAAAAGATCTCTTTCTATCTATCTATAATGCTTATATTAAGTATAAGTTAATATATGGACAGATACGAAGATGGATTTATTATTACCATTTTAATTATATATTTATGTTATTTAATTCTATTTAATATTATAATAATATAATATTTATTATAGAAATATATAATGAAATATATAACATTTACATCACTTTTAATATTCAAGCACAACAATAATCTAATAAATAAAATCTATGCACACACACACACAAATATATATATATATATATATATATATATATATATATATATATATATATATATATATATATTCATTTATGAAATTTTCATTTATTACAATATTTAAAATTAATACTGAAAAATAACAAAATAATCCTAGAAAAATAAATAAATTGGTTGAATAAAAAAAACTATAAATTTGTTTCCAAGTGCTGCACCAGATGTGTTAAACTCACCTGATCCCAGAACACATGGCCATGGTAATCCTCATCTTTACCTCCGTTTGACAAACCCCCAGGACTGACTCCTCCGAACACGAACGGTGCGTTCGCCTCCTCGCTTAAAGACGAGAATGAACTGAGGAGATAAAACATGCAGCCAATCAGAGCTCGGTTCAGGGTTTCTGCTCCCTCCACTTCTACGCTGCTCCCCTTCCAGAGCTCTGCCCAGCTTCTCAGGTGCGAGGGTCGTAGGTCGCCAGCATCAACGAGCCCCAAACCAGTCTCGTAAGACGACCGGGCGCTCTCGTCGCTACCGGCAACGGCAACCAGGAAAACCCAGCTGGACCGGCTCTGGTCGGGTGCGAGGGTCAGGGTGGGTGTGATGGGCGTCCAGATCAGGTGCACAAATGGACGGATTCCTCCAGAAACCTCTGCAGAGACAGTCTGTCCAAAAATATGCCTGAAGAGAAAAAAAAAGGTCACTTCTTCTGACACTACTACTTATTATTTACTTTTTAACACCATACCAGGATCAAGGCTCCAAAAAAAATTATACAAGATATTTAAAATGAGTAAAACAAATTTCTTATTCGAAGATTTGTTTAAAATAGCTTATTTTCATGACATTTATCCAATTCCATCTGCATACACTACTACTTTTGCTTTTATTTATCATTTATTAATTATTATTTTTATTATATATAAAATATGTAGAAATATTTTAAAATATTTATATCATATCAATATTACTTAATACTTTTATTTTATATTTAATGGATAATAAAATTCATTATTTTTAATTATTAAAATATTTAAATGCTTATTGGTTTGTTTAATTAATAAAAGATTTTCATAGAAATTCATATAAAGAATAATAAAAACTTGTATGAATTATGCAAGGCATATGTTAACTATAAAAGGAACAAAATTACATTTTCATGGCTGGTTTAAGTCACACCTATATTTTAAAAATAATATTTGTATAATTTTACTCAGTTCTTATACTTAATAGTTTATAGATAATAAAATATATTATTTTTTAATTAGTAAAAAACAATGCCTGTTGTTTCATTATTAAAAGAAATGTTTAAATAAAGGATAATTATTTATTTAATTTATTTATAATTTTATTAATTATGCAAGATATATGTTAACTATAAAACTATAAAAAAATATAACTATACAAAATGACATTTTACAGTGGATTTTTCATGTAGTTTATACAAACGTCTGGTTTAAGCCCCACCTACATTTGGTTTTATTTAAATATGAATATAAAACATTTTGCCAATTCAATATGTAAATGCAGTTATAGAAGTATAAGATTAAAGTCACAATATTTTGAGAATTAAATCTCATAGCATTATTTTGAAAATAATATTTATTGTTTTATATTTATTTATAATTTTTAATCCTTTTTATAATTTTAGATTTTTATATTATTATTATTATTATTTTACTATTATGATTTTAATCTTATATTGCTACAACTTTACTCTTATAATCATTACTTTATTCTCAAAATATTGTGAATTATTCTCACATTGCTCTGACTTTATTCTTGTACTTTATTCTCAAAACAATCATTTATTTTTGCAAACTTATTTATTTATTTTTTGCATCACTGTGAACACTAGCAATTTTATTCCAGAATGCAAATGTCATATAACCAGAAGTACCTCCCGCTCTTGTAGTCCGGTGCGTTCTGGAAGACAATGTCATCACTTTGGGGTTGGAAAGAACTTTCTAGCTGAACAGAGATGGGTCCGGCGCCGGTCTCCGAGCGTTTGAGGAGGACCTCCATGACCAGGAGGTTTGTCTGCTGCCGGTGAGCGTACAAAACCTGAGCGGCCTCAAAACCAGCTGTGACCACGGTGTGAGAGAAAACACCTGAAAGAGACACCTGTGCTGTAATATCAAATACGGTATTATACCGCACGCTAATTCCTGTGTGCGCTCTCTAACCTGTGTGCATGTCTAACTCGTACGTGTGTTGCCCCGCTTCTGCGGTCAGCATTTTAACTGCCAGCGGGCAAGGAATGTTGCCACGGTGACAAGCCCCGCCTTCACCGTTATAAACCCCGCCCACGTGCATGACAGGATCGAATGCTCTCCATCCCAGCAGGCCGTTGGTCAGCGGCGGCATGAAGCGAGGGTCGGGCGGGAGAGAGTCAGACGTGAAGATGTACGGGTCCGCGGGGTCGGAGGTCATTTTCGGGCAAGCTGGAGGAAAGATGGGACGCGTGACCTAGATGCAAGGAGCCTATTCGTTGTTATGTGACGAGACAATCATAAAAACTGTAATAATATTCTCATTACTCATTTTCACTTTCATTCACATGCATGTGTATACACTCAATAATAACACATAAACACATAAATGTGCTTAATATTTATTAAAATTATGTTTTTGAGAGATAAAACACCATAGTAAATACTATAGTGTTTTAAAACCATACTATACCATACCATACTTGAAATAATTTGTTGTGTGTTGTAGTAATATATAGACTTTACCCAATACGGTACGAAGTTTCTATATATTTCTGGTATATTACAGTACAATACACCAGTTTATTGTAGTAAAAACTAAAGTATACTACAGTATTTATTATAATTTATCAGCTCGCTATAGTTAGTACTACAGTATGATGTAGAGTTATAATAAATAATACTCTAATGCATACAGTATAATACACTTTTCTTTAGTATGGTTCAAAAACACTACAGTATTTAATGCAAATTACGACAGTATTTTGTCATGCGTCGTTTAAACTCGTGACAATTATACTTTGATCACAGTAAACAATCAAAGCTACCAATGCCGCATGCAAACAGACCACTGAGAGTTGACTCGCTTTGGCCAACATTCGATTAAATGTTGCTAAACATTTCCTAAAGCAAGTTTTTTTGATCAAGCGTTAGTACTTACTACTGTATCGAACATCTGCTGCTTTTGCTGTTGAACGCAGAAAAGTTTCACGCGCACAAAAGCGGACGTAAAAAAGGGCGGGGCTACAGTCACGTGACTGTAGGCGGGGAGAAAAGCCGAAAGACCGTCGCTGATTGGTCGAGTAGGTTGGTCTTAAAATTTAATCCATTTTTTGAAACAGCACATCGACTGCGATGTAATATTTACTTTTCTCAGAATTATTTTATTTATTTTATTAAAATTAGGTCCATTTCTATGAAGGTACGCCCCCTAATAGATTTAAACGAGATTTATGCTTTCTACTGAACAAACGTCTCCAAATAATCCTATGTTATAATATAAAAAGCTGATTTGTTTCTGAGTGGTTCATATATTTTTATGACAGTTTTATGATGCAGTACGTTTTACTTTCTTGTGAAGTTCATTTAAAATGTTAAATTGACATTTTTCCTGTAGTCTAAATCTTTTTATTTATTTTATTTTATTATTCTATTTAATGTATTCATTTTTACTCGTAATTGCAAGTTTATGACACAAAGTATTTTTTTCATCAGAAATGCAAGGGAAAAAAGCCATATAAATAGATAAAGTTATAATAAACACAATGCGTAATTTAAAGTGCAGATAAAAAAAGCCAATATAAAAAAGACTTTGCTATATATACCAGATTTATACGCTGCTTAAAGCATATTGCTGTGAATGCGCAATATTTTATAGCTACATAAAACCACCTAAAATGTGTTCAATAATTCATTGTGCATTAAAATACGGTTATTTATATTTTAATATTATATCACGCATATTATTGTGCAAACCAATACAAGTTAACATATATTAGCAGAGATTTGACGTTGCGACGCAATTTTGATAACGCAGTGACGTCACGGCGTCATTTTTGCACGCTTTAGGTATTCGACGTCACAAAAACAAGAGGCGTTCTATGTTTAAGATTTCTCCTTAATCTACTGTGTATTTATTTACGTACGTGTACCACCATATCTTTGATATTTTATAAATATTACATATCTTTAATATTTTTATTATATAATTTTTTATAAATGTATTTATATTATATATATATATATATATATATATATATATATATATATATATATATATATATATATATATATATTTCTGTAATATTTGTTGTCTATTATTGCAGTAAAAAAATATATATATATATATATATATATATATATATATATATATATATATATATATATATATATATATATATATATATATTTTTTTTTTTTTTTTTTTAGATGTAATTCTCCTAACACAATAGCTCAAATTGTAGTTTTCTGTATGAACAGCACATGACTTATTTTCACAATGTCATGGCGCCGCTCCGCCTCTAGATGGCGCCAGACGCTGTTGCGTTTCTCGTTGGCAGCGCGCCGGAGTTTGGGATCCAGGGCCTGGGAAAAGAGCAGCTTTACCCTTATAAGGCCGCAATCCATCCGCTCCGTTTTCCCCCAGACTTTTCCTCTCCTCCCTCCCTTCCTCTCTCTCTCTCTCTCGGGCCGCAGGGATATTTACAGCAGGACTGGCTCGGCGTACCTTATTAGGAGCTGTCCTTGTTGTCAGTGTATATGAAGATGAGACAAACAGATGAGAGGATGGCATTCATTCTCAAGGGTCATGTGTTTTTTTTTTTTTTTTTGTGCCAAAGGTACCGAGAGGCAAACGTCTGATCTGTG
>NC_056723.1:2922584-2930084 GCF_018831695.1 Puntigrus tetrazona | reverse complement strand
AGTAATAATGCAATATTTTTACGCTTATATTTTTCACTCAATATTTTTCAAGATTGTTCAAAACAACATCATTTACTTTAAATGTCTTTACTTTCGATAAATAAAAAAAAAAAGTTAATTTCTTAAAAAAAAAAATATATATAGGCTAATAGGCCTTTATACACAGTTATTATATATACATATATATAAAACATTTAAAAAATAAAAAAACTATTGTAAAAGGAAATAGATTTATTGATATAACAGTGCAATAAAATTCCTGCGCACACTCACACAGTGCATATATTATAAGTGTATACCTTGTTTTCAGATTCAGAGCTCAGTCTGGGACTAGATGCAGAGCGTGTCATTCCCAGTTTAGTCTCGGGGTCCTTGAGGGCCTCAGTGGCTGGATCAGAGGCCCCGGCCGAACCCAGAGTCACAGAACTTCCTGCTTTACGTAAAGACGTCCTCCAGGAACCTGGAGCCTCTGTCACTGGGGTCCGGACGGGTTCAGCCTACGCACACATATATTACACTATACTATATCTTTTAAAGATACATTCCCATGCTGTACATTATTCTTAATTTACACATTAATGTATATAAGGGCTTGGTGCTTTTATATATATATATATATATATATATATATATATATATATATATATATATACACACACACACACACACACACACACACACACACACACATACACTTCTAGCACTACTTCTTTGATAGCACTACTTCTATTATATTAGACTTATTATAGGTATATAATTCTTATAAGGTTTACTTTAGTTAAAAAGTTCAACAATAAAGATTTTCATTATTTGAAATAAAACAAACCTTAAATATATTTTTAGGAAGTATCCAAAGCAACATTTATCAATCTCACATACTAAAATAACTAAATAATTTTTACACAAAACCCCTAAATTACTAAAACTTAAAAATAAGTTAAAATAAAAAATTTCACATTTAAAAATAAAAATTGCATTATATTACCTTATCGTATTTTAACAAATCTTTTTAAGTAAATTTAAATAAATTAATGTTTTTGTTTTGTTCTGAGATAATTTTATCATCAAATAATTTCTGGCTTTTAGTGGCAATATGAATCCTTTTTTAGTATATATTAGCACTTTGCACTAAAGAAAATGTCTTTCATCGAAAAAAATTTCATCGAAAGCCAGAAATTTGCCAAATCGTTTAGGATATACAAGCTCTAAATAGCATAAAATCTTCTGCAAACTGTCGAGAAAAAACAGAAAACAAAAACACGTCTTGGCTTTGAAGCAGCTCTCTGGTCACCTTTTTAACCTGGTTAAGGGCAGTGCTGGTCACAGAGCTCGCTCCGGGCGCTGCATTGCGTTTGTTGTTCAAGTTGTTGATCATTTCTCGAGTTTTTGCTTTTTCTGAAGAGACACCAGAAAACAAAAACGAATAAATCATCAGTCAGCTAATGGGATTTTTGATTTCCAGAACAAAACCGAGCAGGCTTCGGTCACCTGACTCGGCGTCACTCTCTGATTCGCTCTCCTCCTCTGAGCTGGAGCTGCTGGAGGGTTTGGATTGGCCGGCTGAGCGCGTCGACTCGTCCTCGTCCTCCTCTGTGGGCGGAGTCTGGAGCGTGGGAGGAGCATGCTTCTCTCGCTCGTGCAGGGTGATCTTCTCTTTACTGCTCATACGAGAGATGGACGTCCTGCGGGTGACATGAACATCAGCCAATCGGTGAGGGCTGAGAAGGAGTCATGTGACGTAACACTGAACGTTCACAATATCTGATCGTTGGTTTTAGATTCGCTTGCTTCGTTGCCGAAAAATAACTATGAAATTATAGTCAATCAATCGGTGTTTTATCACACAGGAAGTGATGCGTGATCGGACACCGTATGTGATGTTACCTGCGAGGGCGAGTTGGCGCCATAGAAACAGGTGGGCTGGTCTCAATGACGGGGGTCTGGATCTTCTGTCTTTCTGAACGCATCTTTAGGAGATGAGCGCAACAACAAAAGCTGTTAATTAATAATTATAATCTTTTTATTTTAGCATAAATAAGGGTAAACCTGACAGAAATAGAATATGTCATCACCACAAAAGAATATATAATCTATAGCATTTGTTAGTTTTTTTTTGTCATTTTTAAATAAAAAAATAAAAAATAAGAAATTAGCTAAAATTAGGAAAAATGAGGAACTGTCAAAATATACATGTCATTTCACAACAAAATGAAAGAATTATTAAAAAAAAAAAAATAATTAATATTGTGTGTGTGTGTGTGTGTGTATATATATATATAGGTGAATGAGTAATTAAAGGGGTGTGTGTGTGGGTAATATATATATATATATATATATATATATATATATATATATATATATATATATATATATATATACACACACACACACACACATATATATACACATATACATATATACATATACATATATATATATATATATTACTCACACACACCCACCCACACACACCCCTTTAATTACTCATTCACCTGTCAAACTATCAAAATGCAATGAAGTAGAACAGGTTTATGCATTAATAGGGCCATTAATGCTCCTAATACGACATCACAAACAAGGTGCGTGTCACACGCTGTTAAATTCCTATTAAAAATACCACTGATGCACCCAACCTTAACTGCACACACTTCCTTGAAATATCCTCACACCGAGCACAGTTCTGCACAAACGGAGGCGTGTTTGAAAACGGCACACAAAGTCACAAACGCTGCTGTTTTCTGGACGTTCTAGGGCCTGTTTCATAAAATCAGCCAGGTTTATATCAGTTACTCTGACTTATTGTCCGTTGATTTGATTCAAATGAAGTCCGATTACTTCTTCAGATAAACCTCTTTTATGAAACAGGCCACTGCTCATTTGCTCCGAGTGAAAGCGCTCTTTGAACATAAACCAAAGAGGTGATAAGATAGCAGACACGTAAACACGAGCCAGACTTACAGCGTTCTGCTTCTTCTGCAGTTCTTCCAAGTTATCAACGATGTTCTCATCGGCTACATCGAGTGGAGTTTGGCCCTAAGATGCACAAACACACAAAGTATGCTTGATTGTAATTGGCTACTTACAAGATGTAATATCTCTAATTCTACTTTTGTTGAGGTAACACAACAACAAATAGCAGTATAAACAAATAACCCAATACTGTACTTACTTTTTTACAACTGTAGAGTATAGTATATACCTTTGATATCTTCATTTAAACTTTAAACACGGTGTATCGCGTTCCAAAGATTAATGCATATTTTGAGACAAAGGTCTCCTGTATGATTTTCACTTTTGTTTAAGATACTTAGAGCATACATCATGAAAGAATATGTAAAAGTATGGCATACGGGGTAAAAAGCACCCTTCTGTTGGGGATAGCTGACTTTTCTATTTGTTCATATTCATATATATGATTCATATTTGTATTAGAAGGAAACCACTATATTTAAAAACATGATATTAAATGCATCATACAATAAAATGTTTGCTGTTACTACTGTAAATAGACGCAATTATCGGATCTCCCATAATACTTTCAAAATCACCACGTATTAAAATTATTATTTTGTTACATTAACATATTATAATATGCAGAAAATAGCACAAACATTGCTAAAGTTAGACGTTATTAAATAAAACATTATTTTGCTACATTAATGTTCAATACAAACACATTTGTCTGCAATAAGGACATAGCATTTAGTTTAACATACAGTATTTATCACAGTTTATTAATACGCTGTACGAGTAGTGTAAGTTAGTATGTTGTAGCATTCATTAAGATGGTGTTATAGTATAATATACTTTACTATAGTACGGTTCAAAAACACTGTAGTATTTACTATAGTATCTTTTTCACATAGGCACCACAAACTTGTAAAATAAACCCCTTTAGGACGCCGTACCACGTTATTGACGGCGTTCATCTCGCACATGTTCTCAGCCAGAAGAACGCAGGCCTCTTCCTGTCCCCAGTGAGCGGCCGCGTGAAAAGCCGTCCAGCCATCGCTGTCCCGACTGTCCACGTCTATCCCGCACTTCACCAGCACCCTGACGAGCAGAGAGACACAAAGACGGCGAGGCTTTGAAAAGGAAGAAACCGGGTTGGGCTTTACGTGCAATTAAAGCACCGAGCAACAGGCCGCGTTCACAGCGGCAGAACACCGTCGTCAATCCTGTTTGTGTGTCCTCATCACGGTTACGTTCACGCACAGCTCGGGCGCGACGGCCGCATTCGGTGACCGAACGCGCACCTGTACATCTGCGGGATTCGCGACCGGCAACGCGCGCGCCGTGCGAACGCAACAGGAACGCCATACGCCGCGAGAGAGACGCAAACGCGCGTCTAAAAAGAAGTCGTGCCTTCTGAGCGGTTAATCCCGTCGATTTTGCGTTTAGCTCACGCCGCGCTATTCAAACACTTTTATTTTCTCCATCTGCACCCTGCTGTTGGTTAATGAAGGGCTAAACTGGACTCGGCGATATTACTTCGGTCACTGTTGCTATGGTTACTGGTGATGCTGTAAGCCGCTGCGCGAACGAGACATTTCGAGACTCACACCTGTAAAAAAAAACACGTTGTCAGTCCCAAATACAGTAACGATTACCGTATTCTGCTGCCGCGTTAATTGACTACACGCACCTGCTATATGGTTCGGTTTTAAAGGTTTGGATTAGGGATTCTCGCATGTAATACACCATTCATTGTTGTTGTAACAGTAAGCACATATGTAACAGGGACGCCTTAATATAAAACGTGCGCGATGATACTTGAAAGACTTTAACTCACTCACTTTAACACCTCGATATATCCTTTAGCAGCAGCGACGTGCAGCGCCGTGGCCTGAGTGTTCGGGTGAGGGACGAGGGAACCACTTCCTGCCAACACGGCCATTGCATCCTGGAGCATCACTCTCTCCTCCTCTCTCCTGGCCTGATCCACATCTATACCTGCAAGCGCATTCAGAAACAGAAATTATAACGCTTTGTCAGGCAACACAGGACGTTTATTTTTTACATGATATTATTATTACGCTACAGGTCATTTAGAGCCCAACTATGTTGGGTTAAATATAATCTGTATTTAATATTTGAAGTGCATAAACAGCCAGTGTTCAAAACTACACAACGGATAATACTGGTAGATGGATGATGGATGGTTTATAGCCTTTTCTCACAGCAGCTGGTATAATCAAATGTCAACAATTCATTTTGAAGGTGGATTGTAATCCAGAAAGGATTATGTGTGAATGAAATTCAATTATATTCCAGTTTTACCTCCGAATACCTAGCCAGGGATTACATGAGATTTGTATTTTAAAGAAAACCGGTTTGAAGTGAGCATAGTTTAATCACTATAATCAGTTACGCAATGCTGATATTGTTAACGTTAATAATTTGAGAATAAAGTATAACAGTAATAATAGTTTGCAGGGTCTGATGTGATATGAGCTAATCGATCGTTAGATTTAAAATCACAATTGGTAGTTTATTGTAGTGGTTTTTTTTTCTCTCGATTGGTCAGAACAAGAACGGCAGACAACTTCCGGTGAAAGTGCTTATTTTTAATTCTTATCCTCCGGACTTTAGCTTTAAAGAACAATGATTCTGTTATTCAAGATGAGTTGGTTATTAAAGTTATAGTTTACTCAAAAATAAAAATTAGCTGAAAATGTACTCACCCTCAGACAAATGCAAGATGTAGACGAGTTTGTTTCTTCATCAGATTTGGAGAAATGCAGCATTGCATCACTTTTTCACCAATGGATGTGAATGGGTGCCGTCAGAATGAGAGTCCAAACATGAGCCCATAATCCATAAAAACTCTTCCCCCAAGTGCGTCCATCAACATATTTATTCAGAGCTGTTTTGGCTGTTATGGGACTTGCATATAAGGACTTATAATAAAGGACTTGCATTTTAGCAAGAGTTTAAAGCTAAAACGCCTTAAAATTATGATTTTGTTTTCTTATAAACCTACAGCTTTTCACTTCACAAGATATTAATAGCTGGACTGGATTATTGTGAAGTTTTTAATCAGCTGTTTGGACTCTCATTCCGACGGCACCCATTCACTGCAGAGGATTCACTGGCGATCAAGTTACATCTCTCCAAATCCGATGACGAAACAAACTCATCTATATGTTGTACGGCCAAAGAATGAGTAAATTATTAGAAAATTTTCCCTTTTGGGTGGACTATTTTTTTTTCAGGACTCAAAGACACACCCACATTCACAAAACCAATGACATCTAACAAGCAGCAGGAGGAAGTTTATAAAATCCCTGCACAGCTCCAGTGTTTTTAATTAAGCTCTTGATGTGGGAAATTCACATGCTGTTACCGTTAAAACCAAACATCCTATAAACACACACACACACACACACACACACTTCTACAGTGAGCTACTGTGAGCACTTGTACATCGACTAAAGTCTTAATAAGATCAAACGCACAGCGGGTCAGAATCAGACAGATGGAGTGTTTAAGACAGACAACCTAAATCAGTATTATAAATCTGTAAAAGAAATGTCACGATGCTTGATATCAGAAATTGATTATTAGATCATTTTAAGCGCTTTTTAAGATTTATTTTTTGGCATTTTAGGCATTTATTGTGACTAAACAGATCAGAATTGACAAGGCGATGTGGTAGAGAGAGGATCGGGAAAGGCCTTTTTGTTTTTTTGACCAGAAAATTATTTTATTATACACACAATTATTCAGTCGTTAAAGTTTAGTTTGAATAAGCGACAGGCAAGCATAGGTGATTTTTTTTTTTTTACTGTTGTTGTGTCAACTGTTCAGGGTTACTTTTTTAGTATTATCTATATAGCATTGTAGTATTTATCAATAACATGAATTAGCACTTATTTTAATATTTTTCTATAATATTTAAATTTTAGAAATTTTGTTATGTGCTTTTAAAAAATATTTCAACTTTTTTTTATTTTTATTTTATTTTTTTCTGCGATTTTAGGACTTCAACAAGATATTTATTATAGTTACTTGTCACGTAATTATTTTTTTTCCCACGTTTTATTGGTTCAAGTTCTTCGATTTTATGTTTATTTTTTAATCTTTATTTTTAACAATAATGAATCATTTATTTATGTTACTGAAAGCCTTTTTAACGGTTTTAGATTTAGTTAACAATAAAAATAATTACAACGATATCTCCGTTTTTCCCGCAGTATCAAATTCCCTCTTTCACTCCAACTTTCTCTTTCTCTAGGGTTTAAATCTCTCACCCTGTTTTTTAATCTCCGCTTTAAGCAGCCTTCCCATGACGTCCTCGGTAGCTACATCGAGAGGAAGTTCTCCCTCACTGTTGACGGCTCCCACACGAGCGCCGTGTTCGATCAAGTACCTGCAACAAAAAAAACCCAAAACATGTTGCAAAGGTAAACTTTGAAGAGGGGTGACTCAACTTACAGGAGATTCCAACAGAAGATTAAAACGCACAGAACGCAAATATCTCATGCATTCTCCTTAGCT
>NC_056723.1:2712584-2915084 GCF_018831695.1 Puntigrus tetrazona | reverse complement strand
CCCCTCCTAACCGCGTCATTTAAAAACACCCACGTAGCTGAGAGGAAGAAAGAAAGAAAGAAAGAAAACAAAAACAAACAGCGACCGAAGAGGGCCGTCCTCTGATACGGCTCTGAAGGTATGAGGAAAGTCTTGCTGTGCCAGTTTCAGCCTGGATGCCGGTACGGTGGAGTCGAACGTGACGGCAAACCCTCGTACATCTCGCAGACAGCTACAGGGAGCCGGAGGAACCAAAACCACACCAGCAAGAAAACAAGACCCCTGAAACTAAGCGTGTCCCGGAAGCAGCTGGTGATATCATAACGGTGCACACGCAGACACAGACGAGACACACACACACAAAAAAAGATTTTAGGCCTAAAACGGAGACTTTAGCTTTAAATGGGTCTGTTATAAGGTAGAACAAATAACAGCATGTTTGATATATCGCATGGATGCTCGTGTCTCTTGTCAGGATCCAGAACAATTAAAAATGCATTAAGAATTATATATGCTTTCATTTCGTGTGTGTGTGTGTGTGTGTGTGTGTGCAGCTTTACAATAAAAAGCTTTCCGCCTGGGAATATATCAGTAAAAATTTGACAACTGCAAACACGGAATTATGAAACGGAAATTTAGAATTCTGAAGAGAGAACAACTCTTTCAAATTCTGCATTTACATCCAATTATAAATTCCTCTCACAATTCCAATTCTCTCAAATTTAAATCTTTAATTTTTTTTTTTTTTTTTTTAAAGGTAATTCCTGCTTTTTCACCTCACTGTTCTGTATTATATCTACGCTTTCCAAAATAGCTCGGATGCAGTTTTAATGTCAATAAGCGCTAATTTTGATTCAAAACATAATTTTCTGAATTCGGTGCGGCATAACAAACTTGTAGGAAGGCACAAAAACGAAAGCCTAAAACACGGAGGACCCCTTCAGACCCTATGCGTTTTAATAATATCGCATTCCATAACTTCTCTTCTTCCATAATTTTGTTCAGTAACCATTAAAAAGCGGTTAAAAATCTATTAAACTGTGTACACGCCCATGTATTTAGTTTTTCACTACTTTTTACTTGATGCTTTCTTCGTTGGCATTATTAAACGAGCGCATAAGCGCTATAAAACGTGTTTTACAAAAACATTAACGCCAACATTATTGCATTTCTGGGAGACGCGAACTACGTTTAGGAGTTTTCTCCTGTTTATCATCTGGACACCGTCGCTTGTCATCGACCAAGAAGCCGAGGACGGCGCCGAGAAAAGTTTGTGAACTTTGGCAAAAGTTTGCGAACCGAGTCAAACTTCAGCGCGAGGAAGCAAACACGTTCCGGTTACCTGATGCAGCGCCGTCAGCCCGTCTATATTGGCGTGGTTGATATCGGCTCCCTGTCGCAGGAGCTCCGCCACCTCCTCCCGGTCCCCGGCGGAGCAGGCGGCCATGAACACTGCGCCCTGGGCGAAGCGCACTCTGGCCCGTCGGTTTCCGGGAGCGGAGGACTGGCTCCTCGCCTCCGCTCCGGTCCGGTCCGTCTCCGAGCCCTGCCACCGCTGCAGCTGATCCTGCCGCCGCTGCTTTGCCGCTTCGGACCGGGAACGGTCAGTGGCCGCCATCTTCCTCCCTCGGTCTCTCCCGGGGAGTTTCAGCGCATCAGACAAGCGATGTCCGATTCACGTTCGTTCGAGTCGAATCTTTGGAACGATTCACTCGAACTGATTCGGCTTCGCGAATCGGTCGCGGAGGAAGGATCGAGAAAGCGCGCGCGAATCGACAAAACATAAAAGTGACCCAAAATCGCTCACAAATTTTTTTTTTTCCCGTTTATGTAGGCTACAGTTTGTTAGTACATGGCGATATTTGGCTGAGATAATTGCTGCTATTTCAAAATCTGTAACCTGAGAGTGCAAATATTAATAATAATAACATAAAAATAAAAGTATCGATAAAATGGCCTCTTTAAAAAATGTAAAAAAAAAAATAAGTTCTCATGAAATATTCAACATATATTAATGGAACGTGATCTTAATATCCTAATGATTTTTGGCATAAAATAAATTTTTTCCCAGCAATACATTGGCTCAAAAGGATCGATTTTATGACAAACATTGGGATAAATTAAATATCATGTTGCATTAAGATTTTCTCAATTTCCTACCATATATATCATAACTTAATTTTGATTAGTATGCTAAGAATTTAATTCTAAAGGCTTTTGTCAATATTTACATGTATTTATTTAGTTTTATTTTTTTGCACTCTAAACCAAATATTGTCCTAAAATACCATACATCAATGGAAAGCTTGTTAATTCAACTTTCAAATTATATATATATATATATATATATATATATATATATATATATATATATATATATATATATTTTGAAAGTTGACTGTTTTTGTGATCCAGTGTAAAATATATCTGTAAACGAAAACAGCGATTTTACAACAAAAACCGCCCATGAGTGTTCACTGAAACGAATCGTTCGAATGAACCGATTCACCAAAAGGAATCAGAGCAGCGAGCGACGAGAACACGCGCCCTCTGCCGGGCGCGAGGAGAAGGCGCGCGGAACGGTGGAGTCGGGCGCAACTTCATCAGCCAATAGAAAAGCAGGGCCGTGATGACGCAGTAGCTCCCACGCGTTTCAACTTGACGTTCAGTCGGAGCCGTGGCGTAGTAGCGGAGCGGGTCGCTTTCCAATTAAAGCAGCGCCGTAAAAGTCAAGAGATGTTTGCAAAGGTTCCCCAGACACTTACAGCTTGTAGCAGCAATGAAAATATAAAACTAAAAGAGAGCGCCTAACAACAAAGGCCAAAAAAGGAGGCCTTAACGTGGCTTTTGCATTGTAGAAAGCTTTAAGGTTCTAGCATGCGAAAAGATTCATAACACGAGTATTCTTTGCTGACGCAAAAGAGAGGGAGAGAGAGAGAATGCATATTCAATAAATGAGAAATTCAATTTGAAGGCAAAACTTTATTAAAGTCCGTCCGACGTTCACATTAGAACACTGTAACGGAGCCGAAAGGCAGATTAGGAGGTGTCTTTTACCGTCTGGCTCACACTTAAAGCCAAATCCCAGATTTTGAAGCATTTGCGACCGATTAGCAGATTAGTTTAGTCCGGCGCTAACCTTAATCGGCGTCTGGCGACCGTTTCAAACAAGAAGGTGCGTTTACAGCAAGTACAAAACGTAGCAGGAAATGTGCTTTAGACGTAAACACGTGACAGTAAGGTACAGATGTTGCATTGCCTGGGCCTGGGTCACACGGTTCGCTCTGAATCGATCCACATGCTTAAACCTTCAGAAACAGCCTCCGGTCACTTGACGTTTTCTGGTTCGAAGCTATCCCCGAGGTGCCTTCAGAACAGACACCGATGAACACGAGACACATTCGAGCACCTTCAGTTTTTTCTTCTGTTCTTTAAGGAACGTTCTTGGTTCAGTAGCTCGGTTTTTGTGCCGTTTAGTAAACACAGCAGCGCACTTAAAACAGAAGCGAGCTAAAAATGCGACGCTTGTATTTTTGTCAACGCAACTGACATGAATTACTTGTCAAAAAGTGCATTATTTAAGTCGGTTTTTTGAGGCGAGAGACGTTTTTTCTTCTGGTTACGCTGTGATTCGTGCACGTATCGTAATAAAAAAAAAATCCTTTCTGAACTCGCGCGGAAAGAAAAAAAAAAGCACGTTTTTCGAGAATAAAATGAAAATGTCACACGTTCGTTCGGTATAACAGGATATTTTGTAAAAAAATCAGACAGCATGCTTATTCTGAATTGTACATATTAAAATATTCAAAAAAGGATTAAGGACATTATTTAATTGTATTGTGTTTTAAATGAGCAATAAAAAAACTTACAGACAAATGGGCAAAACCTAGGATTGGTGGCAAATGTTTAAAAATAAAGTAAAATGACAACAAATTAATATTTCTGAGAAGATTGTTTCAGCGAATGACGTTTTAGTGGGTACATTTAAATCAGGGAAAAATGTGTGATATTTATTTTCAGCTTAGATACCAAAAAACTAAATTGCAATCACATTAAACAGAAAACTATTTAAAGTTACACTTTTTATTTTTATGGTTAAACCCATTTTTGACCCATATATAGTAAACAAATATACTAATTAAACGTATAGTTTTTTTTACTGTGGTAATAGACAATATGCCACAAAAATGCTTGAATTGTCTCGAACCGAGGACATTTAATAAAGTGCGGCGCGTCTTTTAAATGCATTCTCCGGCTGTGTTTTCTTTTCGTACCTCTTAAATGTAATACTCTTAACCTTTTCCATCCGCGCGACTGAATCATACCCCTCACAAAGAGCTCGTTTCTGCTTGGTTTTCATCCACGAGGCACTGAAATGTTCACCTCGCAGTTCCCGTGTGTCGTCACAGTGCATTGTGGGATGTAACGGCCTGTCAGGCCCGCGGTTAAGGGAGCAGGCGGGGGTCCGGGGCCCCGACGGGACGCGTGGCGAGGCCCTCTATTGCGTCTCGGTGGCTCGGAGAGCCGGAGGCACTGGTGCTGAAAGAGCCTCGGAGGTCCAGATTGACGCAGAAAAGGCCTGGCAGGAGTTGGCGCTGGTACTGGTCCAATCGAAGCATGGCGTCCAGGACTGTGGAGCTGCCCCCGTACACCCAGCCGGGCAGCAGACGAGCCGCACTGAAGCTGGCCGGGACCGACTGGGAGTGTTTCAATTCCAGCTGATACGAAAAGCTGAGACAGAGAACGCTTTCGGTTACATTTTTGTCAATGTTTGCGACGGCGTGTTAAGTAAGACTGCTATTTTTCATTGACGTTGGATTAATTCTTCCCTTTTCTTTTTGAAAAAGATTTATTTTAAGAAGGTTAAACTTCCTTATGGTGTGTAATATGAATATCTCGTTAATTTATTGACCTGAATGCATATTTGTTTTATTTCAGAAGTTACGTATGTGAGTGTGTGTGTTCGTGTGTCGTCTCTCACCGTGCAGACACCTGCTGGGACACACTCCTCCCTGCTTGTGACAAAACACTCTGCAGCAGCTTCACTGTCTGCTCCTTCATCCAGCCCACATCCTCCTGAATATCTGGCAACCACTCCAACAGTCTGAGTGTAAAGATAATCACCAGTGTGAAATTAATAAATAATACACACAGTTAAATATATATATATATGTGTGTGTATGCGTGCGTGTATTAAAACTCCGAACATGTCCAGAAATATGTAAATAAATTAAATAATAATGTAAAATATAAAAAAATTGAATATATATATATATATATATATATATATATATATATATATATATATATATATATATATATATATATATATATATATATATATGTGTGTGTGTGTGTAGTGCTGTCAAACAATTAATCATAATAAATAAATACTTTATTTTTATTTATGGTTTTTATTTTTAACTACACCATGAACTAATTTCCATTCTAGATCAAGCGAGTATCGCATGAGCACCTGCCCGTGTCTGTACCTGATGCTCAGTGACAGAGCTGACTCCAGAGGAAGTGTGTACGGTAACAGGACGGCAGATGCCAATCTAATGGGCAGCATGTTGCCTAGCGACTGCAACAGACTCCGCCTCTCCGTACAGGCCTCCACCAGCGCTGAAGAGAGAGTGACGTGGATTACAAGTGGACATGGCTAAATGCAAGTGTAAACGGTTAGAAACGCTTTGAGCTCGCGCTTCACACATTACAACAGAGCTTCAGTGAACACCAGACTAGGGAACATAGCCCTGCGGTACCTTTATGTACTCTGGGAGGCAAGTGTTCAAAGATGTGCTCCTCGATGCTGGAGTGATCCCGTGTTTCTCTGTCATTTCTGCCCTCTGACTCTTCATCGTCCTCACTGTCAGACTCTTCCTCAGCCTCTACAGCCAGCATACGGTGTGGACCTCGATACTGTAACAGACCTGAAACACACAGAGACGAAGACTATTGAAGCGGCCTTCTTAAAGATCTGCTTGGAAAACCACACACGGTTTACATGGAGGACTTTTACTGGGTTTTTACAACACCTCATGTTATTTATACAGCTATATGTATGTGCTTTTTGTCAAACGTTTGCATAATGCTATTTAGAAAAGAATTATAGGGAAACATACATCAAATAGTTGTGTCTTTACATACAATTATGATAAATTCATCAAATATATATATATATATATATATATATATATATATACACAATTAATAATATTTATATTATATAAAAGATATATAATTGCATACTTTTATTATGAATCAAAAATAATTAATTGCATATACAAAGTTAAACTTATAAATGATTACATTTATAGAATTTGAATACAAATGTAAAATTATTTTAGCATATGCTCAAATGTGTAATATATTTATTAAATATTTTATAGTTTTCATATATATTTAGTATTTAGATTTAGTATTTATATTTATATAGTTATAATATATATATATATATATATATATATATATATATATATATATATATATATATGTATATATATATATAATTTTTTTAATGAATAAAATAAATTAATAAATATTTAACTAAACAATACACACACACACATATACACACACACACACACACACATACATATATATATATATATATATATATATATATATATATATATACAGTATATTCTTTAATATCATTATTGGCCACTAGAGGTCTCTCTAACACCAGTAAACTCTTCAGCTGCGATAAAAAAATTATCTTCAGCAGCACAGCTGTGGGCCAGCAGATGGATAATAAACAGCATTCCACAAACATCCAGTAATAACTGCAATACCTGCCCATATCCAGGACTGAATGAAGCGTTTCTGTTGAGTCAAATAAGCTGACGCCAGCACAAATCCGATCAATGAAACATTTACGAACGGCTCACCGTTCTTCCTGAGGAAGTGTAAAGCGTCTCCGTATCCCTGCTTGCACATGTTCTTCATCACCTGAGGAGAAGAGCAGCCACGTGTGTTTATTAGGTTGTTTGCACAGTGTTAACTGAGGTGTGTGTGTGTGTGTGTGTGTGTGTGTGACCTGCGGGTCAGGAGGGAACAGCGCTCTGGAGACTCGGTAGAGGTTGGCCAGGGTGAACTGAATGGAGGTGTTAGTGAAGCGCAGCTCATGAATGTTGGTGGAGCTGATGTCTCGTGGGCAGATGTCGCTTTCTCCTGAGAACGGAGACACCGTGATGGTGTTCTTCAGCTCGTACTGAGGCAGGTTATCAGTGATGCCACCGTCCACGTACCGCTGAGAGACAACACAGAGACTTATGTGAGAAATGCGACTTATTTTCACCTTTGTCCTTCCGAATATATTACTTAATCAACGCTATTTTTCTCAATGTGTTGCTTGAGCCAACTTAAAAATTTTAAGGCAACCCGATTTTTGTTTTGTGGGCTTTGTGTTTTAATTTTGTTTAACAAAAGCTGAGAGTTTTTGTTTTATTTTTTGTTTTGTTTTACTGATCTCCATCAAACCGCAGCTGGGATATTTCTGAAAATAAATAACTAAAGATACCAGCTAACTAATAATGAAAAAGCATCATGCCGTCATAAAAACATGGTTTTTGAAAATTAAAAAACGTTTTTGCAAATAAACTCTTCATACAAAAATATATTTATAACATATTATGGACATATTTCGCAGATTGCAGCTAACTAATCTTTTTAACAATGAAAGAATAAATTATATAAATTTATTTCATTTTTTCCCCCCCAATATTACTTGTTTATTATTGTTTAATAAATACTTACACTGTATTTATTAAACAATAATACACTGTAATTGAATTTCATTTAATTGCACATTATAACTGACTATAATTTATTCATTGTGGATAATTTAACAGTAACGATTTAATGTGTACATTTGTTAATACTGAATCTTTATTATTGTTATAAATGTAATGTTTTTTTTATATTAAGCATTTATTGTTTATTTATTTTGTTAAATACATTGCTACTATCCGCATTTATATATATCAATTTCAATTTGCGTATTTTTGTTAATATTACCTGCATATTATTGCTAATTCATTTTGTTAAATACCTTTGTTTACTGTTTGCCTCCAGTCGACATAAAAATAAACACATAACTATTTAAATAAATTAGGATTAACCAAACGATGTTCATGTTACAGATTTATTAAGTCTTAATGTCTCGCTCTATGCACACTAGGCAGAACTTTTTTTTTTTTAACATTGGGGTGGCATGCGATGTTTTAACAGACAGAAGAATGGAAAGAACAGCCTCTGTCTGTCTTGTCTGTGTCTTGTGAGAGTTGCCACAACAAACACACACACACACACACACACACACACACACACACACACACACACACACACACACACACACACACACAAACATATTATTTGGGATTCTTGCTGGAGCACACAGAGCCAATGCACATATGCAATCATACAGTAATCTTAGCCTACACACACACACACACACACACACACACACACACACACACACTGAGTCACTCGCTGGCACAGGATGCTGGGAAGGTGAGCAGCGTGCCAAATGAGCAAACACTGACTTATGGACACCAGCTCAATGGTCTTCTTGATCTGACATCAGCTTTACCTTTTACCTCTCAATGACTAACAGCACTTCAGCGCTCTGACTCTTCTCTTCTACTACAGATGCAAATCACTGGCTGAACAACACGTTAACAACCGTTAACAAACACGAAAACAAGTGGAAAGAGAACAAGTAAACCTCAAAAGAAATGAGAGACAGAAAGGAAAAAATGTATGATATCTTGCATAAAGAAACTGAAGCTTTTTCATTGTGACATTATTTTCGTAATAATTAACCACATTTTCATTACAGTGAGAATAATGTAATTTTGTATAAATATGTATAAATATATATATAAAAATGTATATATATATATATATATATATATATATATATATATATATATATATATATATATATTTATTTATTTATTTATTTTTTTTTTTTTGAATGTTGACAATGTTCCTGATGAATATCTTTAATATATATTTTTCTCAAATCCCCATTACTGTAATGTCAGATAATATTTTTAAAATATGTATTATTTTAATTAAAAATATTGTGCCATTATTCCTTATTCCAGTCAAATTCACATTACTGCAATGACCTTATTTAAGCTTATTTAATTTAACATTTTCCCCACAAACTCTATTCAATGTAAAGCAAAACGATACATTATTTAACTGTAAAGTAATTAATAGTTATGAGAATAATGTTATATTAAATAAAATAAAATAAAACAAATCTAATGGTTGGACATTATTATTTTTAATTATTATAAATTAATTAATAAAAATTGGAAAAACTCAAGAGAAAGCACTGCTTCAAAATACACAAACAATGCAAAATTCAAGGAAAAGCTCAAGAACTAGAGCAAAGTTTAGAAAAGCGGCAGCGGTCACTGAACCGACCGGAGAGATGAGAGAGAGGAGCTAAACAAATCACCCTACTCCTCAAAACAACTATTTATCCTGGCACCACATCCCAATCCAAACCAAAACACATCTTTCTCTAGAAAAGCATCAATGAATACGGAAGGTCTGCGTTTCCTGACAACACACATCTTTTTAAAAACAGAAGTAATTCTTGCGCAAGCTTTCACTGCACTTTTGCAGCATAGAGCTCTGCATTCAGTCTAATTCTAATTTATTAACTTCTAATTTAAACAAACCATAACGCTTTACAATGAGGTTCATTAGTTTACGTATTAAACAACAGGGATTAAACAATGAACAATACGTTTATTGCAGTATTTATTCTTCTTTAGTTATTAATGTTAGTTAATGAAAATATAGTCGTTCGTTGTTAGCTCACAGTGCATTAACTTGTAATAATGCATTAGTAAATGCTGAAATGAATATTAACTAGATTAATAAATGCTGTAGAAGCAGTGTTCAGTTTTAGATCGTGATAACTATAGTAGTTAACTAATGTTAACTAATGAAACTTTACAGATAGAAAGATGTTTGAGCACAAAAAGCAGCATGCATATAACTGTTTTATATTGGAATGCATTACAAGATCCTTCAGAAATCATTCTAATATACTGATTTGGTGCACAAAAAACATGTATATTTTTCTCAAAGTCATTTTTCTTTGACAAATATTTATTTGAAATATATATTTTTGTAACACTGCCACTTTTAATACATTTAACACATCCTTTTATTATATATATATATATATATATATATATATATATATATATATATATATATATATATATTTTTTTTTTTTTTTTTTATTATTATTTATTTTATTTTATTTTTTTAAAACCTTACTGATCCACACAGTAGCATAATCACTTCTATCATTTCTAAATTAATAAATCAGAGCCTGTGCTGGTGCTTCAAAACGATTAACGTCGTAACATGAAATGCGTTAAATTCTATTTTAATGTGTGCTATATTTTTTTTTAATAACGCACAAAAGAAATCTGCAGCCTTTTCGGGTAACACTTTATCTTAAGGTGTCCCTGTTACACATTTCACAAATTAAGTAAGATTACACGCGAGTTACCCCAATCCAAACCCTACCCATGTAAATTATTATTACTCAGTGCTTGCTTGGTGCTAATTGCTCTGTAACAAGGGCACCTTAAATGACAGCGTAACCCATTTTCGTTCATTAGACCAGCAGAGCAAAATCTTGTAACAAGCACATGACTTGCACATTTTTTTTTTGCTTGCTGGCAAATACAGAAGGGACAATCATATTGCGGTTGTAAATGAATTATGAGTGATTATATCGGGACGGGATGCTTACCACTCCCTGCAGGGTCGGAGGGATCAGGCCACAGTACACGGGGATGTAAGCGCTGCACACACACGCCTGCACACACAACGAAAGAAGCACGCGTTTACTGCAAGCATCACGAATCCGGGATTCCCCGGCATCTGAGCATTTTAATTCCCGCTATGTTTTACGACGCGTTTACGGCTTGCCTGCACGAGCTCCTCGTTGCTGCTGAAGTGCGTGACCAGCACGTTCTCTCCGTCCGTCACGCGGGTCAGAGAGATGCCCAGGCGGCCGCTGGCTCGGCTGTGGCCGTCGGGAGGCAGCACGCGGTGCATCACGCCCCGCATGATCTTCACCAGGTTGAAGGAGGGATGCATGGGGCCCAGGAAGCGCTTTCGGGCTTCTTTAGCAACGTCAATGATGCCGGCACCTGCCTCTCCTTACACAGGACCAGAAAGAGAGCAGTTAGCACGCTTACAATAAGCAACAGGTGGATGTCGTGCCACTGTAATCTTCGACATAGATACTAAATATAGATGGTATTGACAGACTAGCGTATTCATACGCACATAGTACTTGGTCTCAGTGTTATTTAACTTTATACTTTGCGGAAGTCATTATAATTCTACATAGATAATGGTTTACAGTTTTTACATAGTGATTTTTTACATTTACAAAAGTGTACATAGTTTTTATTGTACATTTGAAATTAAATTAAGCCTCGCCTCTTTTCCTTCCTTATAGATTTGTTTTATTCGCCGACGCAAAATACAATTTTATGTTTCGTTTTAAGCAAGATAAATGTCCATAAAACACTGCACGCAGCAAAATCTTTTACTTGATACTTGTCTATAATTATCTGACAAATTTACCAGCAATTTCTTTATAAAAAATTTTTTTCAGAGTAACTCTGGTACTCTGGTAGAGTGATATTAGTGGTATTTTAAAATACATCATAGCACTAAAATGCATGCACCGTGCATCAAAACTTAATTTTTGATCAGTAATATTCACCGCTATTTTAAAGGGCATTTTCTTAATATTTAGATGTTATTGCACCCTTATGTTCCACATTTTTAAATAACTTTATCTCAGCCAAATCCTGTCCAATCCTGAGCAATCATACATCCACGGAAATGTTATTTATTCAGCTTTGAGGTGTGTGAATCTGAGTAAGAAGTGTGTGTCTGAGTTTACCCAAACAGGCGCCGCTGACGAGCGCGGAGGCCGTGATCGCGCCCGCGGACGCGCCGTAAATGTGACGCGCGTTCTCCACCAGAAAAGGCGCGTGCTCCTGTAGACAGCTGGCCACTCCGATGTGATAAATACCCAGAAAGCCACAGCCAGCGAAAGAGATATTCCACGGCGAGTCTAGGGGGAACATATCGACTTCCTCTCGAAAATCTTTAGGCAGCGTCAATAAATCCTTCCTTACTTTCGTTTACTTTTGTCTTTCACGCGCCTGACGCATCTCGTGTGACCCATTCGGCGAACTTGTAGCTCTTATAACAACCTAAACACTGACGTCATGCGATTTAAAAGTTTCTAACGTGAAGGACAATTACTGACGCGAGCATCTTACGGCTCTGTTTTCTCCGCCGGCTTGTTAAATAACTTCACGCGCGGGGACCGGCGTTTTGACGTGCTCGTGTCCGTCACAAAACGGGTCACAAACAACATTCGGGGGCGGGGCGTATTGACATTGGGCGTGGCTGAGGCGATATTAGCCAATCAGGATGCGCTCATGGACCCCATCCACTTTCAGCTGTCAGTTAAGTGAAGTCGCGCGCGCTTATCAGCTGTGTTTTGTTATTGAACGTATTTTTTTTTTATTTTTTTTTTTCCATTATGGCGCACTTTTGTGAAGTTTGCAACTACAAGGTCATAACTATTAGAAAATCTGTGGGTGCAAAAAATAAAATCTGAGAAAAATCACATTTCCAAATAAAGTACATAGCAATGCATATTACTAATCAAACATTAATCTTTAATAGATTTAGTGTAGGCAATTTACAAAATATCTTTATGGAGCATGATCGAATACCCTAATAATTTTTGGCATTAAAGAAATATGATAATTATGCCTATTGTTGGCTATTTTTATAAATATAGGCAACCTGTGCTATTTATGACTGATTTTGTGTTCCAGGGTAACATATACGTTTAAATACTTACATTTTTGCATGATTGTTTGAATTTTGCTGTTAAACACTCAATCATAAATGAAAGATATGTATTCTTTTGAATAGCATTTGAGAAATCAAAAATGTCAATAAACAGCAGACTTTCTAAAGTCTGACAATTAATACTGTATGTTTTTTTGAATGGTGTTTTTCACCTTTGTACAGTGTTTTACAACATATCTTACCAGGGATTCTCCCGAATGACATGGTTTTAAAAATATGCCCTCTCGGGGGACGGTAGAGGACAGAATACTTTTGTTTGCAATGTTCTTCTGATTTAAGTGCAGTAAGTCAAGATTGCTTGCGTGCACGCGCTCGTGGGACATGGGAACGTTGGATTAAAAATGTGTTTTGAGTTTTGGGTTGTCGGAGAGTTCAGAGTTCGCAGGGTTGACGCCACAAATGAACAAAATAACGTCCTCGTCCCATCCAAGAGGTGGAACTCCACCACAGTTCCACAAATCCGTTTTCCTTAAACTTTTTCATGCTTGCCATTGCAGTTTGCACAAAGACACATTTGTCATGGTTGCGTATATATAAGATCTACAAATATTTACAAACCTGACGAAAGTGATATAACTGATCTTATGTTGCGAACTGTGAACTTTCGCTATTACAAATGACTCTGGTCAGGTGCCCGGTACAGAATGTTCAGAAAATGTTCAAAAGCCTGGACGTTTTGAATGTTCAGAGAACATTAGCAAAACGTTCTTAGAACAGATTTTTCTTTTCTGAAAATATGAGCTAAGAAAAATTGCATGCATGTATAACAATTGTATTACAACTGGATAATTTTTGCTCGTTTTTAAAAAAAAACATTGTTACTACAAAGTTACTACATGATACACAAGAAGGCTTGCTGATTAAAAAAATTGGAGAAAAATAAAAGAGTCTACTTTTGAAAACTTCTCTTACTTCTCTTACTTTAATAGATTATAGAATTTCATAATTATTATTATTATATAGAATATATATATATATTCAGGCTGGATATATGGTGTCTTTGGGTTTGTTTCTATGGATATTTTTAGATCTGAGTGAATGGACAATTCAGTTCGTTCTGTTCCCAAAAATGTATGTTGTGAAATGACAACATTAACCATATCCTTTAGCACACATTTGGATGGCACTGAACAGAATCTCGAGGAAAATATTTTCCTGGATACTTCTGAGAGGTCAGTGCATGGGCATTTGCTCCGAAGGCCAATCTGGCATAAAGCATAACGCTTTTTAAAAGAATAAACACTTAGATTTTATGCCTGACCTTTCACCTCTTCCCCCCCTTTTAATAAAAAATCAAACAAAACAAAAGCATGTTTTTGGTCAGGCACACCCGGTTTATAACTTTCCCGTCAAAATAAAATGATTCAAATGTTTAGATGTTCATGTCATCCCTTGCTTTTGTCCGGCTTCTCCTCACCAGAAGGAAATTTATCCTGGATTCTCCCGTTATTCCCAGTGGGCTAAAGCAATCCCACACTTCAGCAGGTGGCGGAGCAGAACATGTTGAGACATGCATAAAAAACACAAAAACAGCAGGGGAAGACACTCATAAAGTCATGCTTGATTTGATTCTCTCATCCACAACCAGTCTACTAGATAAGATAACCAACATTACATAGAGATAACCTATTAGATAAGCCTGTGCTTTAGTTTTTGTTTCATATTATATCATATCATATCACATTATGTCTTAAAGACACAGTGACAGCTAAATGCGCGCTAATGTATATAATGCGATATTATGTCACTGTGCCTTTAAGAAATCTCCTCCCGCTTTTTTTCCCCTCAAAGTTCGTGTCAACACGAAACACGTGCACGAAACACGGAAGTAAACTTAGTGTATTTAAGTATATTCAAATAAACAAGACTTTTTTTATTCACCAAATGACAGTTTTAGAAACCGGATATACAGAAACGTCACGCCCATCAAGAATTACGCGCCTAAACTCCGGCAGTGTAAGTGTTGTTCATCGTCGAGTTAAGCGATCTTTCAGTAAGGCTGCGACTTGTTACCGTGATATATAACTTATAGTTCTGTATGAGGGTTCAGCGAGGTCTTCCGCAGCGCTTGTAAACTTTGTTACACGCTTAAATGCAGCTGTGATTTAGTTTCCGCCACAACAGAATGAATGGGTATGGCGCCTTTACAGTGGTTTACCATGGTAACTGTAGTGGCGGCTAAAATAGCGCAGATAATGCAGTTATTGTTACTAAATACAATAAGTTGGTGTTACCCACCACTGTCATTAAGTAATCAATTAAAACTGGACAATATCTATCTATAACTATACAGGATGTAGTATATATTTAGTATGTATACACTGAAATGAAATATGCAATAATATGCTGTCATTAATTATGCATTTAATAATACATAAACACGCCTATATTACATTTAAATAGCAGAAATTTGAGTTATTTTATTTATAATATGTATTTTTAGTCTCATATATTTCTATAAATATATTTAATTATTTCTATATTTGTTGTTATTTATATTTACTTAGATATGTAATTGTGTTTAATATTAATTAATCGTTTTTTATGCATTGACAAAACATTTTTTTTACAATTATTTTTCAGTAGCGGTGATCTTCAGTTCATTGTAAGGTATTTATTGATCGTGAGCTTTTTCAATTAACGCCTTTCTTTCTCTGCCACCGATGTGTCGTCTCTCCGGTGCAGGGGCTTGTCTGAACATGGCCGCCCAGTCTAGAGATGTGACCCCACAGCAGTGATGGAAAGATGAAGACGGAGGTGTCGGATTCATCTCGCCTTCATTTTTCTCGCTATATGTTCCTTGAAGGAGGAGCTGAAGAAAATAAAAAAAGGAATAGATGGAGAGAGCGGAGAACAAACGGGCAGAGGAGGAAGTGTGGCTGGCCACATCTGATAGAGAAAGAGAAGGAGGAGAACATATTGGGGATTTTTCAGCTGAAAGAGGAGCTATGATGGGGACAGATTTGGGTCCGATTGTAGCAACTTGTTTTAGGAACTTACAGTTGGAGGAAAGTCCACCATCCTCTGACCGCACGGACACCTGGGCCCCGTCCATCTTGTCGTCCTCTTCCTCCTCCCTGCCCTGTCTCTCTCCTCCTCTTCCTCCGTCGGTGGGGCTGGATGGCGTGCTGTCAGAGGGGCGGCTGGTTCTGGACGTGTATCGGGGCGGAGGAGAGCTTCTGCCTGTGTTCTGGGAGTATGTTCAGGAGAGGATGAGAGGCCTGCAGTACCTCAGACTGGGATCAGAGGACGAGGGGGCGCTAGAGAGAGCACTGAGTGTCCTGCCCCGACTCACACAGCTGCGCTCTCTGACTATCAGAGGTACAAACACACACCTATCTATCTATCTGTCTGTCTGTCTGTCTGTCTGTCTATCTATCTATCTATCTATCTATCTCTCTATCTATCTATTATCTATTTGTCTATCTATCTATCTATCTATCTATCTATCTATCTATCTATCTATCTATCTATCTATCATCTATGTGTCTATCTCTCTATCTCTCTATCTATCTATCTATCTATCTATCATCTATTCGTCTATCTATCTATCTATCTATCTATCTATCTATCTATCTATCTATCTATCTGTCTGTCTGTCTATCTATCTATCTATCTATCTATCTATCTATCTATCTATCTATCTATCTATCTATCTATCTGTCTATCTATCTATCTATCTATCTATCTATCTATCTATCTATCATCTATTCGTCTATCTATCTATCTATCTATCTATCTATCTATCTATCTATCTATCTATCTATCTATCTATCTATCTGTCTGTCTATCTATCTATCTATCTATCTATCTATCTATCTATCTATCTATCTATCTATCTATCTATCTATCTATCTATCTATCTATCTGTCTGTCTATCTATCTATCTATCTATCTGTCTGTCTATCTATCTATCCTTCTCTGTCTCTTTCTCTCTCACTCTTGCTATCTGATAATATTAATCTGGTAATATTGATTAATGTGATAATAATGTAATGATGAATAATAATAATTTTAGTTTGTCTATCTAGCCTTTTTAATGAGTTGTCTCTCTGTTTTGTTTCTGTCTCAAGGACACCGTTTCCATGACCCTCAGGGTGACCCTCTCCCCGGCCTGCTCTCCTCTCTCCCCGACTCCGTCTCCTCTCTGTCTCTCCTCGTTCACCTTGACCTCTCCTTCAACCGTCTCTCCTCTCTTCCTCCGTGTCTTCTGTCTCTCCCCCATCTATCAGATCTTGTGCTGTGTCATAATCATCTGCCGGGTCTGCCGGAGGGTCTGGGAGCGCTGGGGTCCCTGCGGCGGGTGAGTGTGCTGGGGAACAGGCTGGCGGCTCTGCCCCGAGGCGTGGGCCTCCTCTGCAGGCTGGAGGAGCTGGACGTGTCCTTCAACCAGCTGGAGAGACTTCCAGATGAACTCGGCCAACTACAGAACTTACAGAAACTAGAGCTGTCAAATAACAGGCTCCGATCGCTGCCGGAGACCCTGGGTGAGGAAAAAAACAAACACACACGCGCAGAAACATTTCATGTTTTATGGGGACTTTCTATTTATATACGGTACTATTTTTTTAATCCAGTAAAACTGTGTTTTCTGTCTCCTAACCTTAACCCTCAAAGACAACATTCTGCATTTTTATGGAAAAACAACAACAACTTACTTTATGATTATTTAGAAGCTGTTTTTCCAATTTCTTCTTTACCAAAAAAATGGTTACAAATACAGGTTAGAACATATGATAGACTTTATTTGTTTAATATTCAACAAATGATAAATAATAGAGACTAACCATTTGTTTTATTGATTGTTAAGATCTATTTCCGTGGCAAGAATTGTAAAAAAATAAAAAAAAAAAAATAGGTAAATAAGTATAAATAACATATTATAAATAAAATAAATAAAAAGTACAAATAATATATTTATTAATTATTTTAACAGTATTTAATAGCAAATAATGGTGTTTTCATGGCAAGAGGAATAAATAAAAAAAAGTAAATTAATTAATTAAACACTTTTAATGATGATATATCAGAATTATGTTTATATTTATGTGCAAACAATAAAGTGTAAACATTAAAACGTAATAAAAAAATGTTTGCGTACAAAAAAGACATTTAAGATTTGAAGTTGAAACAAAAATTGTCTGCAAATGGAGTTTTTTGGCAGATTTAGTTCATTTCTGCAGGCAGTTTTATCCTCAAACTGTAAATATAAACGCTCAGCCACTTTTTGTAGCATAAATACCAACGTGTGCTGATGACTCCCTGACCGTCTGCTGAAAATCTAGTATCTGTGGACGTTGAACTGATAGCTCGTTCTCTCTCTCAGGGTCTCTCCGCTCTCTGAGGCAGCTAGTAATCCAAAGTAATGATCTGAGGAGTGTTCCTGAATGTTTGCGCTCCCTCCCGCTGCTCGACAAACTGGACTTGAGGAACAACCCGCTGGATCGACCGCCGACACCCCCCCTGATCGCCCACGTGACCCCAGGTCACTGACGCTGGCTTGAGTTACACTGTTCTCCGTTTCTAAAAACACATTTGACAGGCACATGACTATTATGACAGACTAGACAGATTAGCATATGACTATTACACTTGTATTGTATCATTTTGCATTGGTAGATGATGACACCTGAACAAACCCGTTGACCGTGTTTGTGTTTTGTAGTCCTGGAAGAATCGGAGATCCCAGAGCTGCATCTCGGATCTCATCAGCGCAGGTGAACTGAGCTTATTATCATTTAAAGGTTTGGGTAGGTCTGTTCAGTCGCGTGATCCTTCAGAAATCATTCTAGTTTGCTGATTTGCCATTCAAGAAACAGTTTCAGGATTTAAAAAAAATGTCTTTACTGTCAATTTAATGTGTACTTGCTGAATAAAAGTATTTATTGCTTAAAAATGTTACATACTGCTTAAAATAGTGTGCAGCATGCATTCTATAATGCTCGTTTCGAACTCTGTCCAATAGTTTTCAGGTATCACCTGCTGGCTGTCACGTGTTTCTTCCTGGAGGGGCGGAGCTCTTGTTTCCACGGAGATGTGTAAACACAGTCACACGACTCCAGTGGGCGGACAGGAGACCCGACAGAAAGTGGGTGTGGCTAGAGGAGCACGACATCCTCTTGAGTCGACGGCTGGAGCTCCGCCCACATGGAGCCACATTTGAGAAGGTTATCATTTTTGTTTTCCAAGCTGACCGAAACACAGATTGGCCAACAATATTTCATTCATGTTTATTTCATGTTAAAACTAATAGTAAAGCATAAGGGATGATCTGAACTGGGGCGTTTATACAGCGATCTGTCTTGCCACGTCAAAGAGGGCCAAATCGGCATTATTGTCTGAAATTCCTGAAAAAAACTCTTCACAGATTGTTTTGGTACACGTGCATACTGAACCAAAAGACCTGTACAAAAATGTTTGGTATAAATGTGTCTACCATCATATCCTTTTTTTTAAAATATGATACTAACTATATAAATATTAAGAATGCATCGAAATTCCGGCCACCAAAAATTATCGGAAAATCGTCCGAAAATACTAGCCAAAAATAGCCAATATAGTATAATATTTCAGACTATATATATATATATATATATATATATATATATATATATATATATATATATAGAGTCAAAAAAAAATCTTACAGTAAAATAAAGCTTAATTTTTATAATATATAATTGATAGGTAAATGTAATAAAATACACTACTGTTTTATTTATATGAACCATTATAAATACAAATATAAAGTGCTTTTATTATTATGATTAAATAATACAATTATTATTATTAATAAAACAATAGTTAATAACTATTAATTAGAAAAATAATGATTAATTAAAATTGATTTAGACTTTGTTTCAAAATAATAATAATAATAATAATCATATTTTTGCCTGTGTCACTCTTTTAGCCAGTAGAGGTGTGTATTCCATATCGCAAAGCACGGAAAGGTGATGTAGCGGTTCGCAGGTTTGACGGTCGGTCTTGGACGACGCTACCTACCCTGACGAGGAGGGGAAGTGAGAAACACAGCTGCAGGCCGAGGGGACTCCCAGCTCGGGTGAGCGAATCAGATCCCTCTCTGCCCAGAACTTGCATATTAGATTACGTGTCTTATCATCTGTGTGTTTGCAGTTGGCCTGCTGCAGTGTGTCTCAGTTCTCGTGGTTTGTGGCCGTCTCGCGTCCTTTCCTGGACAGTTGTTCTGTGTCTCCAGACGGGGCTCTGCTGGTGTCTCAGTTTCACCCCGGGATCAAACTCACTTTCCCTCCGGAGTGCACAGCAGAGACACGTACAGTCACAATGCAGGTACTACGCCGCTTGCCATTAATCTATACTAATATAATACTTTTTAATAAAAATGATAAAAACGGCATTCTACCTGAAGCTCTAAATTATTTAGTAAAATTAAACAAAATGTTAAAATGCACAGTAGAATGTATAAATAAATGTTTAATATTTTAAACATTACAAACCTTTATTGTTATAAAATGATTGCTTAATGTACCATAGAATATTTTGATAATAAAAAATATTTAATTTTATTTCAGCTAATGTTTTTTAGTGCTGTTTTTGTTTACATAAAACAGCATATCTGTGTGTACTGTGTATATTTATTATGTTATACTGTGTATAATACATAAACGTAACAGTATATATTTAAAAAATACGTTCATATACATTTTAATATTATATAAAAATTATGTATTATATATTTAATATATAAATGTGTATTTATTTATATATAATTAACATACACATTATGCACACATACATTTTTTATAGTTTAAGTTAACTATAATGACCCTGCTTTGAAGTGGACAAACTACCCCTGCTTTTAAAAATGGACGTCTTATTAGACTGATGCCAATAATTTGAAGTCATTTAAATAAACACTAAATATTAGCCGATACTGTTACAATCACGACTGTGTTTACAGTAAGTATGTATTCTGTTCTATTTTTATTCTAATTCTGTTTTTTACCTTAGGTCCTGCAGGTGGCGCTGTCTGAGGTGCTGGATCTGACCGGAGACCCTCGGGCGAGCGCCAGCCCACTGCTGTGCCTCTCTCAAACTCCCAGCATGCACTTTCTCAAGCCAATCAGAGTGCAGATTCCTCTTCCACCTGGAGTGACCGGTATTGCATCACATTCACTCTTCACTGCTTTCCAGGAAACAGTTTAATTGTTAAACCGAGCGGATCATAAGCTTATTAGTCTCTCGCTCATGCCTGAGTGATTTAGGTTCACAGACGTTAATGCTATTTAAATGTGTACAATGACGTCTCCATCTTCAACGCTGTTGTTTTAGCATTTAAAACCTGTGAAACTTTTTTTTTAGTTAGATATTGAACTTTGTTTTTTTTTATGCAGCTGAAATACTTGGATGTAATTTATTTGAAGTTAATTTTCAATATTTTAACAGCACATTTGCGTGTTCTCTGATGTTGAATAATAGTCGTGAAGTGAATAATAGATGTTGAAGTGAACGTAAATAGAAAAAATATCCAATCACTTTTGGTAAGAGTTTTATTTAGATTTTGTAGCGGGACCGAAGTGAACTCAAATCTTTTTTTTTAAATCGTAATAAAAAAAAAATTTGTTTGTTCACATTATATTTGTAACGCTAGAATTTTATGAACCCAGTCAAACTGAATAATAATCATAATATTAATAATATTTATTATTACATTTATCTCAAATTAGAAAAATAAATATTTAAAATAAATATCATAATTTTAATCATCTTAATTGCACAATGCAATGTTATTCTCTTCATATTAAGCTTTTATTTTGACAAAATACTAGTGTACTATATATTGCGCAATATACTTTTTATTGCCCTTAAATAAATTAAAAAAAATAGCATGTGAAACTGTATATTTGTTTAAGATTTTCAATTAAAGCAGTCATTAGTAAAAACTGCGGCTGATATCGTTTGTTTATAATTTATAGACTGATTGCACCTGGACACGCTGTTTCGCCGATCACATCAGAACTGTCTTTTACTTTTGGCCACATAAATGTGTCTCCGCAAAACAGATTTTCAATTGGATAGCTAAACAGGCCCTAAAAAATAAAAGGTCATGGGATACAGTGAGTGTCTTTTTTGTTTAAGTGCACAGTTTTCAAAACTAGAATGACTAGTATGTAGTGTCTATGATATTTGCTGCCTCAACAAACAAAACAGTGTTTATTGCGGATGCATGTTTTAGGTTTATGTGTGCGTGCGTGTGTGTGTGTGTGTTTAGGACACATGGTGGACATGTCCCGTTTGCACCTGATGCACGGCGACCCCACGGCCCACACCTGGACAGACATCACCGATCAGGTGTCGCTTAACGTCACGCATATCTATGCTTTTTTCTTCATCACACACTTCTCATGGTGAGCATCTATAAACACACGCATCTTTAAGCACGCCCATAAAGCCCGTTGTGTATTACGCTGTTCATCAATTAAAAAACATGAATATTGTTTAATTGTCACATTTTTAAATATTTTCTGTCCGTGTTTTGTAACTAATGAGCTTTCTCTTTCACTTTTTTTTTTTTTTACTCACTTTAAAATATTGCCCCAATGACTCCAGAGGACACAGATATAATATAATCAGACATTATTGCGCTTTAATATGAAATTATATGCCGCTTGCTATGCACCTATGCGTGGTACAGGTACTGGTTGTGGTACACCACACACAGGTGTGTTAGTGGGGTCGTCAGGAAGATGTACCACCGCTTGAAACAGTTCCGGGTTCGATTTCTGGCGCTTCAGAGAAAAAATGACCCAGCGCAGGTTCTGCTGCAGTGCCTGCCTTCGGATAAGGTGAGGGTATGGGCTCATGTGAGGGCTTTCGTCGCTTGCGTTGTGTTAGGTCAAAGGAGTTCAGTCTTAAGTCTCTGCGCTTACAAGGTGTTTAAAGTGCCCCTAGTATGTGTAGTGAAATGTGCATGTTTTGGGTAGTCACCAAGGCATACAAGGTCAAAAAACACTTATAAAATGCATTTATTTTTCTCTGGCTTGCTCAGTAACCAAGCAATTCACTCAACAAATCATTTTTCCAAACCCCTATTTTGCTTTACAATAACCTGCGATTTAATTTCCATCTTATAATAAAAGCTGCGTCTGTGAGCGCTGTGCTGTTTTTAAGAAGGAGCACCTAGTGATCAAGAACGAATTTGCATCTTCGTTCAGACCGATGTGAAAAGACCTATGCTAACGTCTTCAGGTTGACATATAAACGTGAAACGCCTTGGGATTCATTTTAGAAAACGAATCGTTTTAAAACGTTTCAGATTCTAAGCTTTGCAGGTTATTTAGAGCTGTGTTACACACTGCATGAGAGCTCATAAAGTCCATAACAGGGGCACTTTAAACTCCTGTGAAGGTGTTGGTGCTGTAGTTATAGGCCATGCGCAGTGAAGCAGGATACGTATTTATTTCTATAAAATGATACGCTATATCTTAATCAGTCGTGGTTTTCGTCTCTCTTTAGGCTGAAAGCAGGTTGGAGTCTCTGTCGGAGCAGTATGAAGGCCCTCAGCCGTCTGAGTTGTGCGTCCTGCTGGAAGGAGAGCAGTTTTTTGCTGGTTTTGAGAGAGGCATTGACGTAAACGCAGGTGGGCTCACACACACACACACACACACACACACACACATAAATCAGAAGTCACTTTGCATTGGACATTCGCACAGCCACTTTACACTTTATATCTATACTTTATATTTTATATTCTATACTTTATTTTATTTTTTGCATACATTGCACACTTCTTTTTTTATACATATTTTTATATTTTATATTTATATATATATTTAAATTTTGTTTTCTATTTTTTCTACCATGTATGTATGTGTATGTGACAAATAAAATTTGAATTTAAATTTGAATTTGAAAACACTACAGCCTACTATCAAACATGTAAGGGGTCACATGATGCGATTTCAAGTTTTCCTTTCTCTTTAGAGTGTTACAAGCTGTACTTCTCTTCTTCTCCACTTCTCTACATCTCTACATCACGTATTTATTGTCCAACGTCGCCCAAATGTTTACACAAAGAAAGAGGGCAGAGCTATGATTCTTGTAATGTTGCTGCGGACGCCATGCTCTGGAGACGCTGTGTTTCATTGTGAAAGTCAAACTACTTTCTTTGTGCTTCCAAAAGAGGACGTAACTACAAATCTGTGGTTAAGATGTGTTTATGACACTGTTCCACAACAGTCCAACACAAATATTAGAGCGACTCCTGAACCCGACGGAGCAGTGTATGCCTCGTTTGTGATGTGTTTTATTGTTTTTGTATCATAGTGCCCGGATGCAGCATCACGTATCCGGCCAATCGCAGTGCACTTGATAGCTGGCCAATCAGAGCACACTTTGCTTTTTTTAGAACAATGAGCGTGGTACAAATTGACTCTTTCAGGAGGCGGGGCTTAGAGGAGAAACAGCGATGTACAGTATGTGGGAAATAATGTTTTTTGACGCTTAAACAGTATAAACACATTACGTTGCACCGAATACACAAAATAATGTTTCTTTAGCAACATCATATGACCCCTTCACAGTATCACAGTAACAGCTCTAGTTTATTCAACAGATTGTAATTGAAATGCGTTTTTTTTTTCTCCAGACCGCCCTGACTGTAAAGAAGGCAGACTTTCATTCACCTTTTACTCTCACCTGAAGAACATTAAAGAGGTGCACGTGTGCCCGACCCGGCCACAGCAGGGAGCGGTGAGGGGACAGGTGAGACCGGGCCCGGGGGCCAAAACTGTTGGATCAGCCCGGTACTTCGAGGCAAAAGTAATGCAATGGGATCTGTGTCCCTCTAGGTGTCATTTTACCGCGGTGACGTGCCCATTGATCTTCCAGAGGAAGTGGCGAGTAAAAGAAAAGGTCATGACGACCAGTGGATGGCTACGCTTCCTCTCCGGATTCCTGTGAGCCATCTAGAAGATCTACCGTACAACATTATGACTCTGTCCCAAAGCGCACAATGCAATGTTGTCTTTTATAAGACATCCCTCTTCAGATTAAAAGATAAATTTACGAATTATTTATATTTAATAATTACTTTTTTGGTGCAGATAGCCTCGTGGCATAAAGCATAAAGCATAAAGTTTAATAGCAGGGATAGCTCGCCCAAAAATTCAAGTTCCGACATTAAATTAAATTTAAATTAAATGCAAACATGTAAGACCTTTGTTCATCTTTGGGATATAATTTAAGATATTTTAGATGCATTCTGAGAGCTCTCTGACCCTCCTAAGACAGCGAGGATATTAACGCATTCAAAGCACAGAAACGTAAGGCATTGGTAAAATAGTCCATGTGACTTAAAACAAATCATTTATTCAACAAGTCAGTTAACGTCTTCCACCGTTTTGTAGAGTAACCCAGAATTAATCAACATAATGTCATTTTGAACGTAAGCAGTGCTCTTTATGTTGAGGGGTAATATGTTATATATTATTTTCTCAGATCGCTATATAAAAATTAAATTACGTAATCTTTTTTATTATTTGGATGCGATTATATATTAAAACATACACATCTGTGTGTGTGTGTGTGTCTCAGCACTTTTTAATATTATATTATTAAATTGCATTTTTATATATAACAGTATAATTAATATTATTATAATGTAAATGTATGTTTTTAAAATAGCATACAAGAATTTTTTTTTTTTTTTTTTTTTACCTACACTTTATGAAGAACCGAGTGCAATTAAAGAAAATGGCAATTAAAGTGACTGCTAAATTAAAATCGCTTATTAGGTTCCCTTTTGGTTCGGATGCTGCCTACGTAGACAGTGAGGCAAACTAGGGTTTTGAACATGGCTCATGATAAATATAAATAAATATTTTGCATAATTTGTAATGTAACCTCTGGCAGATAAACGATGTTGTTTCATCACAGAACGCAGACTGTGACGGGAGCGTCTCCGGCGAGCTGAACCTGGGCGACCCGGAGAGCGGCTATCTGACACAGACCAACCTGCTGTCCATCTCCTTGCGCATCAACCAAGAGTGGCAGACCGTCGGCATCAACCTGGGCATCGGCTACGACCAGCTGGAACGCATCCGGAACCAGCACAGGTGGGCATCAGATCAGAGCCAGCAGAGGGCGCCGTTAAACCTTCAGTCTTTATATCGCAGCGCTGATTTACTCCAGGTTTTACAGCGCACGTGATCTCCAGATCCCCTTAGCAATTTCCATGGCATTCGTTGCCATTATTTCAGATTTCAACCGGGCAGTAATAACAGATTAGACCTAAATCTTACTATACATTTTCCCACTAGTATAGCGTCTCGTGACGTTCGAATATTGAGGTTCTGTGACTGGACAGCTTAGGAATTATTATCAAGCCAGAGCTAAATGTTCATGAGCTTTTTAATATCTTAAGCTCAGTTTTTTTCCGTCACAGATGTGTTTGCGCTGGCGTAAAATCGCTCGTGATCATTAGAGAGAGAGAGAAGCGGCTTGAAAGCGAGTGATGGAGGACAGCAGTGGTTTTATGAGGGGAATGTGAGTGTTTTGTGTTGATGGCTCAGCCATCTGGGACACCGCAGGAGACGGCACACACTCACACGCATGCATGCGCTCCCTCCACGTCCTGCTCTCTGCGTCTTCAAGTTCAGTGTTTTATTATTGAACAGTGTAGCAGTCAATTTGAAATAAATTACGAAAAATAAGTTCCAAAATGTTTTGATTTTTCATTTTAAGGCATATTTAATGCTAGATTTTATATCGTTTTTTATTATAAATTGTATGCCTTAATTATTCACATGCCTTATTAAATGTTTTTAAGACATTTTACTGCTCCCTTTATGTTTTTAAAAGGAATAATAGTAATAGTAATAATGATGATAATAATAATAATAATAATTATGAGTGTGTGTGTGTGATATTTTAATATATATTATTTTGTGTATAAACACATTATTTTAGTATTTTTGAGATATCATTAGTTTTTATTAATATTTGGTTTTAGGTTATATTTTCATGTTTTCCATTTCCTTTTTCATATCAGTTAAAAGCTTTAATAATTGTGTTGTGTGTTTTTGGTGTTAAATATTTTTATTTAAATTTATATTTTTGATTTAGAGTTTTTTTTTCATCTTCGTTTATTATCTTCATACATCAAAATGAGAAATGTTATTTTGAACTACTGAAAATGAGAATCTGAAGTAAAACAAGATTTATTCATTTCCGTTAACATTTGTTTTATTTTAAGTAAACTTTTATGACTTTATTTTTTTGTTTTTAATGATAATGACCTCAATGCAGTTTTTTTTCCAGGATTATGTCAAAAAATTAGAAGTTAAAGGTGTTCGAAAATCAATGCAAAAATGTTTAATTTTAAGTTTACTTATTGCATTTTACTTATTTCATTATGTATTTAATTATTTATTCTAAATACATATAGACTATTATCTTATTTATTCATTACTCCTGTTATATAATCATTATTGATTGCGTTATCACATTATCTTTAATTATATTATTATATTAATATATTTCATTTTCTTTCGTTATATCTCTTGTTATATTTACTTTACGCTTTTATACAAAATTCAAACAGATCAGATCGTTGTATTAATAGTAATAGGAGCAGTTGTAATGATACTAATAAAAATATAATCTTCTTGTGTTTGTTTTGTCAGGGACTTTGGGGCCCAGGTATTGGCGATGCTCTTTCATTGGGCGAGAGAGCAGCAGGGGGCGGGGCCTGGGGCGGTGCAGCGGCTGACGAAAGCCCTGGAGGACAGTGGCAGGCGGGATTTGGCGGAGGAAGTGGAGGACATAGTGACTCTGGGCAAGAGGAAGTATGAAGAATCGCTAAAGAGAGTGGGACTGGAGACAGCTCAGCCCAGCTGACAACATCATGACGTATGAACTCCCACCAGCAGACTCTCGTCTCGCGGGACAGTCACTGTCCCTCTGAATGATGTCTTCGTTAGATGTCTGCCTCTCTCTGCAGATGTATTTATAGTGAGAGACAATGCTGCACTTGTACGCTGTGCCAGATGAGCCGAATGTGTTCGTTACATTTCTTTTTAAGCACATTTTAAACAAGAAACGATCAAAAAATAATAATTTATGTGGGTAGATACCACTCAAAAAAAGGTCATGTTTTACCATAAAATCAAATACAAATGTGATTCATTTAACTTAAATGCAATAAATATACATTTTGCCTGAAGGAAAATTAAGCTATTTTGTGACAAGCACATTTTATCCGCCCTTTCTCATTACACAAACGTTTCCCATTTTTATTTATTTATTTATTTTTATTAAAATTGTGCGTGCGTACACACACATTTAATCATTAAATGTAAATATATCAAATTAAATTATTGTATAAAGCTTACTTACATAGCAACAATACTGTCGTACTTTTGGTTTGAAATAAAAACATTAAACAGTGTATCAAGTGCCTCCTTAATGTACACATTGTGCAATTTTTAGTAATGAAAATAAAACCCATTCACATAAAAATGCTTTTTGAAACGTTAAATTGTGAAAGTGTGTGTATTTTATTACACATTTCTGTGGTTATGAGTAAATAGTGCTTATTAATGAAATCAACGCTAAAAACCCAAGATATAGCCTTAATATTCTCTTTATGCAAAGTTTAAATATAAATGAGTAGTGCAACATATCCAGGACGTGTTCTCAACATCTGCACAATCTAAACTACGTGATTAAATTATTAAATCTATTTTTTGTTTGTTTGTTTGTTCAAAACAATAAATGAATCCAAAATCCAAAGGGCGCTCCAACGTCATCCTTTTTGATGTAGTATCCTTCCGCGTATTCGGCTCAAGGTCAGCGTTACGTCACGCCGATGACGCAAGCACGTTTTTTTTCTCCCTTCGCTTTAAACGGCAGAAGAAATCCGAGGGCGCCGTTACCGACAAGCACCGGCAGGCGGCGACCGAAACAGCGCCTCTCCTCCTCCTCCTCCTCCCGTCGTGTGTCGTGCTTTTACTCCCTCCTTTTCCTCCAAACGCACGAACGCGAGTAACACCGGCAGCTTTAACTATTATCACACTGTCACCGGAGAAGGAACGTCACATGAAGCCATAACAATAACGGGACGAAACGGCAGGATCCGGTATGTAAAGCGACGCTTTTCTTTTATGAAAACGTACTGTATCGTATTAATACTCGCATTTGGAAACCGTTCAAATGGAATATGATTTGGTCGGTCACCGCATTATGATGTCAGCGGTAGAAACAGAAATAACGGTGCAGCCGTTTAAATGATGGGATGCGGCGGAGCGTTTTCCCGTTATGTGGCGAAACGCGATTCCCCATCGCTGCGTGACGAAAAGAAGGCGTTTCGGATCAAACCGGCAAACGGTAACGGTGGGATAAAAACGCGAAGGCTTCTTATTTGACAGCTTCGCTCGTTTTAACGGCCGCGTTGCGCGCGCGAACATCTGTTTCTCATCACACAGCGGCGCGCGTTCGCGTTTTTTTTTTTTGCGCCGTTTGTCCGTTAGTCGGGTTTATTGAGCGGCGGAATCCGGCCCTGAAGGCGTTAAAGACGGCGTTGTGTCTGTACGGATCTGCGGAGGATCACCGGCAGCATCTCGCGGATTTAAAGCGGATCCTCTGCAGCGGAATTATGTCATCAGACACTGTGCGCGGCCTCGTTCACATACTGCAAATATTTCGTCTTTCCTGTTTATTTTGGCTTTTTGTTGCCCCCGGTCGTTAAGTAAGTTCGTCCTCGGACTGAAAGCGAACGACCTTTGCAAGGCTGCGCTACGGAATCGTGATATTTTGGGCACCGAAATACCGTGTAAACGTCGTAATATGTGACCCTTGACCTCAAAATCAGTCAGAAATATCACCGTTTTGGAGACTGATATTTATACATCACCTGAAAGAGGGATGCATTGGCCTTCCGCTGATGCACGGTTTGTTACTGGCCAACATTTGCACGAGAGGCAACTGAAAATCGGAAAAATGGAGAAAATTATCTTTGCCTAAATGAAGTAGGTAGAAATGCATATTGCTAATCAAAAAGTTTTGATATATTCACAGCACGATGTTTACAAAATAGAACAACTTAAATGCTTAATAACCTAATGGTTTTGGCATAATTTTGACCCATATTGTTGGCTATATTGCTGGTTTTGTGCTCCGGGGTCACATTAATATTAATTTCAGTAGCCTACCATTGTGCATTAGCATTATTGCACAGTATTAACATTATTGCACTACACAATGGCATTGACACTGTTTAAAAAAAATGGTAATACCGCGGTGCCTTGTTTGTAGGTTGCTTCATCTGGCTTGAAATCGTTTGCTGTTTCATGCTGACTAATCTTTAGCTTTACGATGTGTGTCTTTCAAACACAATCTGGTCTCAGGTGAACTTTAGTGTAAGTTAGATGTCTGCTGACAGGGCAAAGGTGGGTAATAACTAGTTAGGAAGAGCAGAACACCTTGCAAGTAACACATTCTTGTAAGTTGTTCTTCGGTCAGAGCCGAATGCGTGTCTTCACATACATCTCAGTCATGCAACGTAATTAAAAGACTTCAAGTGTCGTTCGATTTTTGTCGTGCCCAATTCCGTTTAAATGCTAGACCGTGTTCGCGCACGCCTTTTTGAAACTCTTACCGGGTTAACAGTGAGCACCGTGAGAGAGAGAGAGAGTGAAATGGCATACACACACACACACACACACACACACACACACACACACTTGTGAGAGTACCGTCCATCAGTTAACCAGCGAGAGCTAATGCTGAGTGGTTGATATTCATCATTTCTGTGCACATTGATTCACCCTTGATTAAAAAAAAAATATATATATATATATATATATATATATATATATATATATATATATATATATTATACATATTTTACTACACTGTTATCAAATAAGATAATATAAATTTTATACAATTTATTTTGCAAAATTTTAAAATAAATGATATATATATATATATAAATATCATGCATATTTCATTTCATGCATATATATATATATATATATATATATATATATATATATATATATATATATATATATATGAGTTGCACATAATATGCATGAAATACAGTACGGTTTGTACAGAAATATGAAGCAGCACAACTGTTTTCATTAATATGAAATATTTCTTCAGCAGCAAATAATTTTTATTTAACAATAACATCCCAACTAATACTATAATTACCAATATGGTTTCTAGCGTCCCAGTTTTAGTTCTAAATAATATAACTTCTGTAACTCAAACGATTTACAAATCAGTTTGAGCAAACTTTTACAAATGTGACATTAATACGCCTCCAATAACCGACTACAGCCTTTGATGTTTGTCCATTCCCTGCATCTCGGTATCACTGTAACGTTTGCTCACATGGATGCTGATATTTATTCATCTGTGTTTGTTCGTTCTCTCAAACAGCATCTAAACACAGAGCGTGTTTGTCAGATTCGACTGTGTATAATGTGGTGATTATAATCGGGAAGCAGAGACGGATTATTCTGGGTTTGAAACACAATGTAAAACCTCCTGAGATCAGACTGAAACCATGACGACAGGCCCGAGGCACAGAGCAGAAGATGACTGACATAAATACTGTAAATAAATGAGCTGTACAGATGCGTGGAGACTGAGCTGGTACAACATCTGTTATCACGGTCAGACGAGACGGGTGCGGACGGTGCAGCTTAAAGGAATAATTCAGTATTATTCAGCAAGGATGCATTCGACTGATCACGTATCATCATTACAGTTAACTACTAATATAAGAATGATTTCTGAAGGATCGCCAATAATGATGAAAATTCAGCTTTGCATCACAGAAATGAATTACATTTTACAATTCGTTCAAATAAAAAACAGTTGTTTTAAATTGTAATATTATTTCACATTATTACCATACGCATAATTAAATAAATGCAGCCTTGGTGAGCAGTAGACATCTTTTAAAAACATCAAGAATTCGTACTAATCCGAATCTTTTGAACGCTATATTTATGTATATATAATCTGTGAAAATATGAAAAGAGAGATTATACAAAATGCATGTTATTTTTTATTTAGTACTGTGCTGAGTAAGATATTTTACGCAGAAGGTGTTTAAATATAGTCCACGTCCTGCAGGCTCTTTAGTTTTCCTGCATCTTTTGCACATTTGAAGCCTTTCAAGCAGTGACTATGATTTTGAGATCCATCTTTCCACACCGAGGTCAGTTTAGGGACTGACACGCAACTATTAAAAAAGGTTCAAACGTTCACTAATGCTCCAGAAAGAAACGAGATGCATTCTTTTCGGGGGTAAAAACGTTACATTTGAATATATATTGTACTTAACTTGTCTTCCGGAAACATGCAAGTATCTTCTGAAGAGCAGTACTAGATGAAAAAAAAAATTACATTTCAACAAAATCAGAAAACTTTGAACATATTCATCCCGTTCAAAAGTTTTCACCCCCCGGTCTTAATTCCTTTTGTTAACTCATCCAGATGAACACACACAGTATTAACAACCAAGGGTTCCCAAACTTTTGAGGGGGGTTATTTTAAGAAATCTTTGAGAAATATTTTTTCTTGTTTTGTGTAAAATATCTCACTCAGCAAAGTAACATGCATTTTGTATAATCTTATTTCATTAAGATTTTTCACATTTGCACAGATTCTGCAAGGGGTGCGCAAACTTTTGCAACCACTGTAATATATATGTATATTTTATAACCAAATTTTGTTTTTTAAATGTACTTGTTCCTCTTTTTTGGAGCTTTATACTATAAATCAGTAACAACTTCTTCTAAACTCCTATTGAAAGACGTAAAAGATGACTACCCATTTGAGTTTTTTAGTACTTGTTGTTGCTCTACAAACTCTTTAACAGCTTGAAAGCCAGCTGACGATCATAAATGTCCGATTGGAAACATTTTTGGTAACACTTTACTCCGACAGTCCAGTTTAGACATCCTAAACAACTACGTCAACTAGCAGTCATTAGAGCATTAGTAGACTGTCTGCTTTAACACTTTATTTAGACGCGTCCACAACATACTACATACTGACTATCAGAAACACTGCAAGTGTATGTCAACTAACCTACTAACCATAAACCTACCCTAACAGTCTACTGTGAGAGTTAGTAGGCACGTCGACATTAGTTAGTGAATGTCTAAAGTGCACTGTCAGGATGAAGTGTGGGAATGATTTATTGTGAAGTTTTTGGCTCCAGCAGCTGCTCGTGATCTCAGGTCTGCTTCACCTACTTTCCTCTCCTCCTCCTCTCCCTCTATCTTTCCCTCCCTCCATCTTCTCTCTCCTCCCACCCAGCTGTCTCTCATCTTCTCTCTCTTTACACGTTAACTCTCCGCCGAAAACGCAACGCGCTGCATGTGCCTAGACCTCCGTGTTTCCGTTTTTCCTCACAGAAGTAAAATCCAAAACGATTTTTTGGAAATGGCACGATGGTAGCTTTTTTTGTTATCGTTGTTGTTGATGTTTGGGCTTGGTAAGATTTCGTTGATATTTGTATTTCGTTTTTGAAAGAAGTCTCTTCTGACCACCAAGCCAGTGGTATTTTTATTTGATCAATATTAGAATTTAAAATTTGTTTTTGAATATATTTTAAATGCTATTTATTTCTGTGATGTAAAGCTGAAGTTTCAGTATCATTTCTCCAGGCTTCAGTGTCACATGATCCTTCAGAAATCATTCTATTATACTGATTTACAGCTCAATAAACATCTATTATTATCAATGACGAAAGCTGATGTGCTGCTTAATATTTATCAAACATTTTATTTCAATTACTCATTTTCAAATATAACATTCTATTATTTATAGTGCTAAAAAATTAAGTTAGTTTTTTGTGCATAATATATGTGTGTGTACTGTGTATATTTATGTATGTATATATAAATACACACACGCATGTATATATTTCTGAAAAACGTTCTTTTCAATATTTTATATTTGTAATGTAAATGATATAAATATAGACATGTACATACATGTAAATCATTTTGAAATATATACTGTGTGTGTATTTATATAAGTATAGACAGAACATGCACATATTATACAAACAAAAACTTGTTTTGAATGTGATTAGTCGTTTGACAACACTAATTATTAATATTTTGATAGAATTTTTTTTAATATTTTTAGTTTTCAGTTTATTGTTGCATTTTCAGTAGTACTTAAGCTTAAACTTGTTTATTTTAGTTATTTGCAGTTATTGTTTTAAGTTTATTTCTTTATTTAAAATTTTATTTCAGCTTCATTTCAGTTACATAATATATTGAATTAGCTTTTATTATATCTTCCATATTTATATTAATTTTATCGTACGTTTTAGTAATTTGGTGATTATTTTATTATTATGCAACTTAATTTTATTTAGTTCTTCAACTTATTTTTGTAAATGTTTTTTCAGTTAAAGATCGATCTTATGTTCATATTTCGTGTTATTAAAATTTTAAGAAAACATTCAGAAACCATCTAATATGCAGATTTTCTGTTTAATAAACATTTCTAAAATGAAAACAATGTTGAATACAACGCGAAAGCCATAAAACACTCTTTCTGCATTAAAATGTCAAAAGAAATGATTTGAAATAGAAATGATTTTTAACATTATATATGTCTTTACAGTCACTTTTCAGTTTAATGCTCTTTAAAGTATTGTAAGTGAAGTATTATTAAGTGATGAATGTCTCACTACTGACACAGGTACATGTGTATGAATATATTAGTGTTGCATGTTCATTAGTCACAGCGTATTACATTCACACACACACACACACACACACAAACCACAGGCCTTTTTTCAAATCTCTGGCTCTCTTCCTTACCATTTTCAAAGCCATTTTCAGTCCGTTTCCATGGAAACTATCTGACCGGTGTTGTGTAGAAATAGTTTTGAGGAGCCTGAAGATCAGAGTGGTGTTTGGAGGCTAGATATTTAACATCTAATATCTGTTTAATTGAGTGCTTCATCGTTGGTTTGAAAGTGTAAGAAAGTATTTTCTGCTGCTCATTGGCATTATTTGCTCCTCAGCGTGAAGGCTGTGCTTCCAGTAGTAGCAGGATAACCGGGTCAGTTACGCTGTTTGAGACTGATTTGAGTCAGGCATCTGCTCTCCAATCTTGTCTATTTGTCACAAGACCAAAGCACTGCACAAAAACACCATTCTCAGCTTCTTCTGTTCCTCTCTGGGCTGAAACTGAAAGCTGAACAGTCAGGAAGCTCTCGGGGGCAACTTTCATCTCGCTTTTTCTTTGACAGACTTTTAAGTAGCGTTCTTTCTTTTTTCTCATGCTGTCCTAAAACATATACTTAATGAAAGTTGATGACAGGCATGAAGAGTATACTAAGAGTATACTTATTGACATCTAATATTTTTATTAGTTTTTTATATTTCTGTTTAGCTTTATTTCAAGTCATATTAGTAATTATTTTACTATTAAAGTCATTAATTTAGTAATTTTAGTACATATTTATTTGCCAAACCAACATTTTTAAAAGCTTAAAATTTCGACTTAAATATTTTTATTTTATTACAGATTTTTAAATATAGTATTATTAATTTTCATTTAGTTTTTCTAAAAAAAACTTTATTTTTTATTTACAGTCATTTTGGTATTTAAGCTTAAACATCTTTATTTCAGCAACATTTCAATTATCTAAATATATATGAGCATAAAACCAATAGCCAACATTACATTGTACTGTATATGTCAAAATTATACATTTTAATTTATGCCAAAAATCATTAGGATATTAAGTAAAGATCATGTTTCATAAAAATATTTAGTCAATTTCCTACCGTAAATACATTAAAACTTCATTTTGATTAGATAAGAGCTTCGTTTGAACCACTTTAAAGGTGATTTTCTCAATATTTAGATAATTTTTGTGCCCTCAGATTCCAGATAATCAATAGAAAGCTTATTTATTCAGCTTTCAGATGACCTCAATTTCTGAAAAATCGACACTTACTATTGGTTTTGTGGTCGAGAGTCTCATATATTTTATTTTTGCTTTATTTCAATTGCTTGAAATAATTCATAAACGTTTCAGCTTCGGTTGAAATGCAGATAGAAATGTCGGAGGTGATTTAGAGATCATTCGACTGAGACTTTGGCAAATCTTTGGCAATTACGCAGTTTTTTTTCTCAGGAGAAACACCTGAGCAGGAGATATCTCCAAAAGTAAAAAGTAGTCCAAAAAGAAAAGTTTTGGTAGTATTTTCGTTGTTGCTTGACCTTCATGAGCCTGAGAGACCTCACGAGAGACGTTCATTGATAGCAGTAACGCTGTGCCAGTCAAAACAGACCTGATCTTCTCTGGGACAAAGAGAGAGATGCTGAGAGGATGGAAAAACAAAAGGACCAGAGGGTTTCGGTTATTGCTGATCTCTCGAAAACGTTCACTCTCTCTGAGTAAAGAAAAAGAGGAAACCAGGCTGTGAAAAAATGCAGAATTGAAGGTAGAAGAGTCCAGTCCAGTCAGCAGAAATCAGGAGGAAGAGAGGGAGGGGACGGAGTGAGAGAAGCGCTCTGATTGGCCGGACGGAGGGGAGGAACGAGGGAGAAAGAAAGACTGTCTTCAAGTCGTTCAAATTCCACATATGATTAGCAGGAAACACACACAAACAGCTTATCATGAAGATTACACGAGCATCAAAGCGGCTGACGTGAATACAGAGAACGTGGAGATTGTGGCATAATTCTTTTCACTTTAATTCTATGCATTAGGGACATTTTCCACAATCCTTCAGTGATGCTGGAAACAGTTAGATTTTGAAGTGAGCGCTTTCCATCAGGACCAGTGTCAATAAAACATAATTTTATTTATCACTTTAACATATGTTTGTGGAACATATACTGTATATATTACTTATAAAGGCATGTATATATTTAGGACAAATATGTTATATTTACATTTTCATCAAATATATATATATATATATATATATATATATATATATATATATATATATATATAGCATTAATACTCTATATTAATATACTGTTTATAATGATTATTACTGTATTTACTTATTTATCTTAAACATTATTATTTTGTTATTATTTTAATAATAATCATTCAGCTTATTTCAGTTAATTTTGTTACATTAGTTTCTAATAACCAACATGAATACCATTTTTTCTGGTCTTATTGTGGACGATATGTGCAGTTTACTGCAAATAAAACAAATGTTGGTCTTCCAGATTTTCTCTGAAAGGCCTATTATTTTTTTATAACGTCTCTTTTCTCACTGCACCCTTAATTCTCAGTGGATGAACTCAAGTCTTGCCCTGCATTTTATTTTGTTGAGCATTCAGTTTCAATCAGAAATTTCACATAAGTAAGATACTTTCAAACACAGTTTCAAGAGTTTAAAACAGAGCTGACACCAGCCAGACTTGTGTGTGTGTGTGTGTGTGTGTGATGAATCAGACAGTGTGAGTCCAGGGAACTATTTTAAACTTCCTGTACAAATGGCAAAATGTGATGGAAAAAGACATGGAGAGATGAGGTGAGAGGAACAGACGGAGAAGAGCGAGTCCAGTGTGAGGAATCTGACACCTGTATCACAAACACACTAATATCCTCTCAATCTGTGTGTGTGTGTATCTTTCAGAGATCTACCAGAGGAAGCTGACTCGACTGAAATCTAAAAACACTGCCACAAAGTGCACTTTGACGCCTTAAAAACACACTGAAGAAGTACAGGGAGCCAGATAGATGGCTGACAAACAGATCAGGTGAGTTTGAACTGACTCGTCGTTGACCTCTCTTGACCCCTAAATGACGGTCGTCGTCAAACGTGTGTGTCCATGCTTTGCTGCAGTTTGCCTGCCAAGCTAATAAACGGCGGAGTGGCGGGACTGATCGGTGTTACCTGCGTGTTTCCCATCGATCTGGCCAAAACCCGCCTTCAGAACCAGCAGAATGGATCGCGCCTCTATACCAGCATGTGAGCGCTCAATCATAGAGAACGTTCAGTTCATTGCATTGGCTCGTGCTTGACGTGTGTGCTGTGCTCTGCAGGTCAGACTGCCTTATTAAGACCATCCGGTCAGAAGGATACTTCGGCATGTACAGAGGTATGTTCGTGTGGTTAATTGTCAACGGAGAGCTGATTTGTGAATGATGTCATTGAGTAAGTATGTTTGTCTTTCTCTCTTTCTCTCAGGTGCGGCAGTGAACTTGACTCTCGTCACTCCTGAAAAAGCCATCAAGCTGGCGGCAAATGATTTCTTCAGATTTCACCTCTCTAAGGACGGGTAAGACATAAACGCACACAGTGAACGTGCAAATCATTATAAACATGGTGACTAGGTGTTTGAGCTGACTGAGCCCATTCACACACAGCTTGGGTTCATTCCCGGCCTTTGACATGTCAACAAAAATGTTTCATTTGAAGGTTTTAATCCATGTAAATATGATATATATATATATATATATATATATATATATATATATATATATATATATATATATATATATATATATATATATACACTGTATATAAAATATTTTTTTACATTTTTATTATTTTTATACAACAAATAATACAAATATATATATATATATATATATATATTTAAAAATATATATATATATATATATATATATATATATATATATATATATATATTGCATAAATTAGGCATTATAATTAAATATGATATGATGTACAATAATATAAAATATAAAATTGTATTACTTTATATATTGTAATTTATATATATATATATATAACAAAATATTATCTTTTGATTTATTAATGTTTATTATTAATGATTAATTTAAGTATATAAATTACAATATATAAAGTATTAAAATATAATATTATATATTATTGTACATCATATCATATATATATATATATATATATATATATATATATATATATATATATATATATATATATATAAACATATTGATTTATTTCATACAGACATACATCCACAAACACACACACACAGCTCACTATTTCTCTCTTCTTTATGGTATCATTATGATATTTAACCAACACCACAATATACATCAAAACACCATGGTTTTACCACCTGACACAGCCACCGACATACCGACACTGTCAAACATCTCAATCAATTCAGCACGCAGTCTTACGTTACCTGACCTACATTAATATTAAATAAGAGTGGAAGCACACAGATAATACCCACAATGCCCTGCTCTGTCACGTCTCCGTGGCGACTGAAAACAGCACCGGTGAATTATTGACCGCTCAGTCCGAGTGTGAATTATTAACAACCCTCGGTGTGTGTGCTGATAATGAGAGCGGCTTCGTCTCTGTCGTCCCCTCAGGCAGAAACTCACTCTACTGCGAGAGATGCTGGCCGGCTGCGGGGCGGGAACGTGTCAGGTGAGTGCGTGCAAACACACACACACACACACACACACACACACACACACACACACAGCCACCATTAATATATTATTTTCTTCAAGTCTGCACACAGATGATTCAGCAGCATTCGCATCATTGTGTTTGTAATGGCCTACGAGACAAAACACAGATGCATTAAGGGTACAAACCCGCTCCCGTTACACATTTCCATTAGACACGCGTCAGCTCATCTGCCCCCAACAGCCTTTGTTGAACACGTCACCTGAAGCAGCTGCTCATTCACAACCAGCTCTGTGCCTTTCCCTGACGTTTGGTTCCTTAATGTGTGTATTTTTCCACAGTGTGAGACTAAAGTATCCCTTCTATATTGAAATGATCTGCAGAAACGGCCACGGGCTCCTCAGATTAGTGAGACGAGTTTCTATTCACATATTTGCGAGGATATTTTGGGATGTTGCGTTACAAAAATGATATGAAACGATGTCCAAAATGTGCACAAAAACTTGATCGAGGCAGTTTTATTTATTCGTGTTTGGAATTAGCTTTTCTTTTTCCCACAAAACTCTTTAAAAGCTCCCTTTTATTCACAGTTTATACTTTAGACATCAGAAAACGTCTGGAGATTACAGTTTTTGGAGTAATACTGGAAATCTGATCTATCAGAATTAAATAAAATTGGAGCTAGAACCGATCCTTGAGGAACACCGGTGCCACGTTTAACTACTTGGGACACAGTTCTACATCCTGGTCTTTCAAGAATATATTTTAACATCCAAAGTACAATTAGCTGAGGCAACATTATGTAGTGGTATTTGATATTCATGAATAAATCCGTTTTATTTTAATGTCTGGAGTCGCACATCAACTACATGTTGTGCTTCACTGTTGACTGCTTTAACTAATAGACTTAAACGCATCGTAGTGATCCGGTCATGTGACATCTCAGAGGTGATCAGCTTCCTGTCAGCATGTGGGATTAAATGATGGGATTACAACGGGCTCTGGGTGAAGACTGACATGCTGTTTCCAACCAGCGATATCTCACTCCAGTAATCCCATCAGCCAGTGCCGAGGACCTCCTGTCCACCCACAAACCCCTTCAGATTTAATTAAATGTTTAATTGGGTCTCCAATGACAGAGGCGCTAGCGCACGTAAACACGTCCCCCGTGTCGCTAGTGCTGCTGATGTTACGCTAATCTACACTTCGTGCAGATATATGAACGCCGTTCGGCTTCCTTAACTGATATGTCACATTATGGCGTTAAAAAGCGAATATATGTCTGAACTTTAGCATGTAGGAGGATACGCTAATTATACGTCTTTGTTTGTGTTCCTTTTTTGAGATAGTAATAGCATAAAAGTACAGGCTTTCAGACGAGGCTCATTTAAGGCAAGCTAAAGGAGAGGCGTTAACATCAGTGTAGAATTACTAATCTTTACTACGGGTAAAGTAGCCAGCTTTAGGTGTCAAACTGTGACTTTTAGCTCCTCGTGTTTGATTTAAATACGTGTGTGGCCCTTTAAACGAGCTTGTTCTGGCTTTCATTGGTTGTGGGGTTTCCTCTTATCTTGTTTGCGTTGTGTTGCAGGTCATCGTTACCACACCAATGGAGATGCTGAAGATTCAGCTTCAAGACGCCGGAAGAATCGGTAAGAATTTAGACAAAAAAAAATAGAGGAAGGAATGAAGAGAGGAAGGTAAAGTGAGAAATCAAGACAGAGCTGAGAAGGGAGACTAAGCGCTGCCACCTTGTGGCCATATCTATAAATGCTAGTGTTAGATTTGACATCATTTTGACATTTTGAGCAGAACACTGGCTTTTTATTTGTGTTCTGGTAAATTAATACTTTAGTGTTCTTTTAGTGAAGTACTGGGAAGGTTAATTGTGTCTGTTTTATAAAAACCTATTGCAATAATACATTAATATATTATTCAGTATGGCTGAATATAATTTATTCAGTGTATTAAATATATCAGTTTTTTTGAATATATATTTTTATAATTTTCTAAAATACTAATTTTTTCTGCATACATTTTTAAATAATTTATATATATATATATATATATATATATATATATATATATATATATATATATATAGTATTTTTTTTTACTTTTTTAAAGTACTGCATTACTGTAAATATTACATATAGCACACATTTTAATTTCTTTCCTATTTATAAATACTGTAAATAAATGTTTTCCCATTCTTTTCCATTCAATTTTATTTAATCAATATTTTTTCTATTTCTTAAACGTTAATATTTTAAACATTGTTAATGGTACTGATATTTTTGAAATACAGATTATTTATTTAGTATATTATTTCAGTATATTTGTTTAATTTGTAATTTGTTTTATGTTTTTAAATAAATATAGATTTCTTTCTTAATTTTTCTTCTTGTTTTTTTAAATAATATTTAAAACAGTGAATGTTATTTATTCAGTATTTTAACTATTTATTATTTTCATTGTAAATTAGATTTTTATGTATATATATATATATATATAATTTTTTTATTATTATTATTATTTATTTATTTATTTTTTATTATTATTTATTTTTTTAATACTAAATATTAAGATAAAATGTTTTAGTTTGGCTAACTAGAAGTTCTGGGTTACACAGACAAACCTCAACACATTATAGACAGTCAATGACTTTGAAATTCCTTGATATATTTCCCACACTGTATGTAAGGACTTGTTTATGCAGGATATTGTAATGTGTGTGTGTGTGTGTTTGGGTGCGCAGCGGCCCAGAGGAAGCTCATGCCTCAGACCGTGACCCCCGGGGGCCCTGTGGAGGTTTCCCCCACAGCTATGCAACTCACCAGACAGTTACTGAAGGAAAAGGGCATCGCGGGTCTGTACAAGGGCCTGGGAGCCACGCTGCTCAGGTTAGACAACAAACACGCAAACACATATCACACAATCAGTCTTCAGACCGCAGACTATCTCAGCTCTGTGTTTCCCTCCCTTCAGGGATGTCCCGTTTTCTATTATTTATTTCCCTCTGTTTGCTAATCTGAACAATCTGGGGAAGAGAGGAGCCGACGGCCCCGCTCCCTTCTACGTGTCCTTCGTTTCGGGCTGCGTTGCGGGCAGCACAGCCGCCGTCGCCGTCAACCCTGTAGATGGTGAGCTTTATCCTGATGTTCTGAAAACCGGCGCTCTGTTACGACTACGTAGGAAACAGTTTAAAGCATCCTAGAAATAATTGTGCTACAAATGCTGTACCACAAATTTTGCCTTGGCCTAATTTTGCGCTGAGCTCAGAGGAAAAATATGCAAAAGAGCAAGGGCAAGAGAGATGACAAATACATTTCAGTCAGTGCTGAAAATATGATTACAAATAGTTATAATCTAATTCAATTAATATTAAATGTAAATGTAATGTAATTAAACATTTTCTACATTATTTTATAAATGTAAAAAAAAGTATTAAGTATTAAATAGTACTTTTTCTGTTTTTAATAATATAATACTATTTTACTTTAATACTATTTTATATTAAATATTAAACGTTTTATATTAGTTTTGTCGATTTTTATTACTGAATATTACTGATTTTTTCGTGCGTTTTCAGTTTTAAAATAGTGAATATTAAATATTGCATAGTTTTGTCTTTTTAAAAAATTATTAATGAAACATGAAATATTTTTCATATTTAATAGTTTTGTCTACTTTTCTTATTGAATATTAAAGGCATTTCAGTATGTGTTTCGTTTCTATTTTTAGGTTGCTGAATATTAAATAGGACATATTTTTTTAATATTTGTTTCAGTTTTTAAAATACTGAAAATTAAGTATTGCATGTGTTTTTAAATGTTATATATATATATATATATATATATATATATATATATATATATATATATATATATATATACTATTAACTACGACTTTTCCTGCCTCTTATTAATAGTTAATAGTAAAGTAATAGTTAGTAAGTATTATTACTGTTATTAAGCTATTATTAAATGCTTAATTAGCACTAATAAATGACTAATATTCTAATAATATGCATGCTATTAAGCAAATAAAGTGTTACTGAATAAAGTTTTTTTTCCTTCTGAATTTTTAAATACTTTTTACTTTTTATGACTGAATATTAAATACTATACATTAGTGTTTGTTTTGTTCATTATTTATTTACATATTTTTAGTATATATTTTTATATAAAAATACAGTATAGTATAAAATATAATATAATTTTTCATTTCAATGCTGATATGAATGAAATAATATTTTTGTAAAAAAAATTCAAATTTTGATGTTCGCAAATGTAAAAAAAAAGTTAGTTGCTGCTTGCTTCGAATGTTACAAGCCAGTCACGCTTCATCTCTGTCAGTATGCTAAGTAAGCAGTATGCAGTGAAGCAGCTCTCTAGCTTTTGGGACGGAGCCTATATGTGAGCAAAAGTGTTGTGCAATGCAAAAAGCAACATCTGTGCGGTTTCGTAACTGACCGTTGAACCGTGTGTGTGTGTGTGTGTGTGTTTCAGTGATAAAGACCAGGCTACAGTCACTGACACGAGGGAGTGAAGAAGACACTTACAGCGGGGTGACCGACTGCATCAGGTGATTTGTTTTTTATTGGCCAGGGGGGTCATCAGATGACCTCATTTAAAGGGCCCCTATTATGCCATTTTTGATTTTTTAAAGTCTCCTACAATAAGTTTACATGCATGAACGTTGAAAAAAAAAATGTATGCGGTTAATATCACCTCATTTTCAAGCGATTCTCAAACGATTCGTTCGAAGCAGTTCTAATTCTCTCTAAACCCCTCCCTCCCGTGAGTCCATACTCTGCTCTGATTGGTCAGACGGCCCATTCCGTTTTGATTGGTCTACAGCGCACAGCAGTTACGTGTTTGTGGGCGGAGTCATGTTATAGAGTCGACAGATAACTTTATTTATCGTATAAATTTGCAGATCGTTTATAGTCACGTACGCCTTCATTACACGCTGCGTGAAAAGTGATATTGGAAATGGCATAAAAGGAGCACTTTAACTAATAACGTTGATTCGGAAACCTTCTTTTTCACGAATTTTCTATTTGATCGCAGGAAAATTTTACGCAACGAAGGTCCCGGTGCGTTCCTGAAGGGGGCGTACTGCCGAGCTCTCGTCATCGCGCCGCTCTTCGGCATCGCTCAGGTGGTTTACTTCCTCGGCGTGGGCGAATTCATCTTGAGCTACCTGCCCAAACGAAACGACTAACCCGCCCCGTCCCGTCACGCACTGCACCCCTCGCGAAGGATCAAAGAGTAACGTGGACCAGTCTGACTGATTTTAATCGTTTGTTGTCGTGCCGTTTTCGTTCAAAGCGCCGTGTATTTTTATCCGAATGTGGTGGTTTTAATACTGAGCGTAAAAGTGAGATTGTGTTTGCCAAGCTGCCTGTTTTTTTGTTTTTTTTGGTCTCGTCCGGTCTCACACTGAGACGAAACGATGTTCTTTAACGAGCGTTTAATCGTTGAGCCGTCGTCCGATCACTGATATTTAAAAGCGTGAAATCATCGCTTGAGCTCTTGTTAATCACGTACTGAAATATCAACCCAACACGAAGCTCTTTCTAGTTGTTAATTTCCTGGAACAAGAAGACATGTCGCGTTGATTAGTTTGCCCTTTATATTAGCCGTTTCCGTCTTTCTTACCATCAACTTAGCAATGACCCCGAGGAAAAGCGGATAGGCTAAAGCCCCAAGTGTGACGTGAGAGCAGCATATCTTTGTGCCCCATCAAAGCTTATATTTCAAAATGACACGTCGGCTCCGGAGGTTAATTCAATTTAATTTCTCAGAAAAGCTGAGAGGGACATATCTGTGAACGGAGAATGTGAATTAGACTTGAAGGCGTCTCTCAAATCGCCTGCATTGAAATGTAAATGCGTCCGGACGGGGGGACGAAGCGGCCATTAAAACTTCTGGAAAGTTCTCAAACTTTTAGTGGATAGTCATTATAGATCATGAGATTCGTTATGCATGGCCACAGCACAAAGAAAATTAATGTCAATGATTTTTATTTTTGCCGTTTATGGCTTGAACGGCAGAATTCGCATTAAATATGGTCTTAAACCTCATTTAAACCACATTTGTAGGTGGTTCGAAGCTTATTTAATTTCGGGTATGGCAAGTCGTTTTTTTCCAAAGTACAAAGTGCGGAAATGTTGATAGCACAAGCAGTTTTTATCAGTGCTCTTATTGCTTACTAAAATTTAAAAAATGTAACTATTAAAAGCATTTTTGTTATAAAGCTGAAATAAAAATATCGGAGAAATTTTACTAAATAAAAATTAGAAATGTTTGGAATTCTTAAAAAAGTGACTGTAGCGTATAGTAAAATTAATTAACTAAAATCTAAGTGGAAAAATCTAGCAATTTTAAAAATAAAAGTTAATTAAGAACATTGATAGAATCTCTAATAGTGTATAAATTAATGCGACTTATTGTATCCAAAATGAACGTTTTTTTGTTTACATAATGTTTAGTAGCTTTTATTTTGTATGCGTTTACGTGTCGGACAGCGCTAATGTAAGTAAAATGAAAATAAGAAATGTTGCTTTGGGAACTAACTGAAATACGTAGTATAATGACTAACTGGAATAAAAATAAACGAAAGCTTTCGGATTATTAAAAAAACAAGAAAACAACCCTAACGTTCAAATAAATCGGAAATGAATCCGTTTAAACTTAAAGCTAATTTATGATATCAATAAACACTATATTAGTATAAAAATAAGACTAAAATAACACCGGTTCTCGCTGGGCAGACGTCGTGTGACCTAATTAATATTCATGAGCAAAGCTAATGCGTTTTATATTGTGTCCCACCTACTGCAAACCCACTTTAGCTACATATTTACTGAAAAAAAAAAAAACCTATAATATTATGAAAACCTTCGCAACCCATAATGCAGTATCTAGGTTCATATCTGCAGGCTGAGATCTAAAAAAGAATACTAATATACTAAATCAACAACAACAACGCCAAAGTAATGCGCATATCGATTGTAACCTCGCGAACCTCGATGGGCGGGGCTAATAATCATGACTATTAATGCACGCACGTTGTTTTGCGTCAGCGGGAGATTTTATTAGTCATTCCAAGAAGCCGAAAAGCACAGACTTTGGATGGAAGTCCTATTTATTGATAATCCCGAAGATGTAGACGTAAACACACTCATAGTATATATATCTCACTATATATTTGTATGGATAGTTTTATCGTTGTCTGATTGTTCGTGCGATCATTGTTGTGTACTGTACATATGCAGATGATGTTATGAAGCGACTGCGTTTTTGGTTTTGTATGCGACGGCTTATTTGCACACCTCCTCGTTCCTTCTCTTTATGTTTTTGGCGTCTGAAGGAGTGAATACGGAGCCGTAATGAATCAGTGTTGGACTCGTGAGCTTGTTGTTCACGCTAGGGTGCACTACCAAACCAAGCGAACAAACCCCAGCGCTTTCGGTTCTCTTTTTACTCGACGCCGTTTGCTTTTATTTCTCGCGGACGCGTTCGGATCGATCCGAGGCCTCGTCGGGGGCCGCCTACGTGTGCAATCAAGAGCGGAAATATGGCTCAGTTTCATGCTGCCAAATGATTCCTGACCAAACACTTCTGACTCCTTTTCCCCGTACACTGGTGAACGTACTCTGCCGTTCAAAAGATTGGGGTGACTGAGATTTTCTTGGATGCTTTTATTCAGCAAGGATGCGTTAAATTGATCGAAAGTCGCAGTATAGACATTTATAATGTTACAAAAGGTTTCTGTTTCCAATAAATGCTGCTCTTGTGGAATTACAAAGAATACTGAATCAAAGAAGAGAAGAATCTTTAAAAAAAATCTATTGTGTATTAAAAAAAAATTGTAATTAGCTTATTTTTTTATTTATATATATATATATATATATATATATATATATATACAATAAAATACATTTTTATAAATATATATATACAATAAAATAAAACAAATTTTTATAAATTATATATATATATATATATATATATATATATATATATATATATATATATAAAAAATACATTTTTATAAATATATATATATATACAATAAAATAAAACAAATTTTTTATAAATTATATATATATATATATATATATATATATATATATATATATATACACACAATAAAATAAATGCTATAAATATTAATATTCTTTTACACTTTCAAAGAATTTTGAAAAAAATCTATCCCATATTTTTCTTTCTAAGTACATAAATAAATAAAGAATACTGAAACTGATGCTGATGTATCACCGTTTCCACAACAATAAGAAGCAGCACAACTGTTTTCAACATTGATAAATATCATAAATATTTATTGGGCAGTAAATAAGCGTAATAAGATAAAATAATGATTTCTGAAGGATCATGTGAGACTGAAGACTGGAGTAATGATACCGAAAATTCAGCTGCGCATCACTGAAATAAATTGCATTTTAAAATACGTTAAAACAGAAAACCGTTATTTTACATTGTAATAATATATCACAGTCCTTGCTGTATTTCTGATCAAATAAATGCAGTTTTTTGTGGTCAGTATGCATTTTTAAAAATGTGAAAAATCCGACCCCAAGCTTTTTAACAGCAGTGTCCTGTAACGAATATAACACTTAAATAATCATTATCCAGAGGTTCAGAGGGTTTATGGTGCTGTCTAACAAGTAAACATCTCTAGTCTCGCTGACGATAATCTTGATGCCATTTGATGCTCTCAGATGCTCTTATTTATTGTTTAAAGGTCACAGGTCGGACTTTACAAGGTCGACTCGAGCATAACCTCTCTGACCGCACATATCCTGAACTGTCTAAAGGAATGCAAATGGTATTAAAATGGAAGTATGCCTCACGCCTAGTAAGAATCTGACCTCGATGACCTTGTTTTTGCCTTGTATTGGTTTCTCAGCGTGTTTTTTGCTGCCATTTCGTCCTAAACATTCCAAAAGATCTGTGATCGCTTTTATTGTTTTCTGCTGTTTCGTGATGATTTAACCTTATTCAGACCGTTTTTTGGTTTCGAAACTGTATTTGAATCGTACCTCTGATTTGTTTTCTCAGCTGTGAACTCACTGTGTTTGTTTGTGAACGGTGGTGTATCGTGTGTGTGTGTGTGTGTGTGTGTGTGTGTGTGTGTGTGCGTGTGAGGGGTCAATGCGGGTTGCGCGTTTCTTTTCCGTCGTTTAACGTGTGTTACTCACTCTCTCCCTTCTTTTCACCGTCTGTCCTTCTTCTTCCTCTCTCTGTATTTGAAGGAATTAGACGGCAGGTGGGGAAAAAAAAAAAAACACCAAAAATAGCTTTGATGGTTTTACGATCCAAGCACAAAAACCGATCTGGCACAAGCGCAACGCTCACCCGGCCCTTTGATATCGTACGATAGTCAATATACTAGACCGCACATATTATAAGCAACGTATCGCCTGTTTGTTTCGATAAACCAGAGAATGTATCTTTGAATTGTATAATCGATGTCAATTGATAGTATTCAATCTTATTTAGTAGTAAATTAGATGTTAGGTATTTGTGATTTAGCTCTTCATGTAATGAAGAGCGTACATAGAAGGACCAGCACATATTTATGCAATAATTAAGAATTATTTAAAATAAAAAAACGGTTGAGTCTCATGAAAATGTGTCACGGTCATATTTCACCCCTTCAAGAAATTAAATATTAGAATATAGGTATATATATATATATATATATATATATATATATATATATATATATATATATATATATTTATTTATTTTCTTGCTTCATTGTCAATTCAAAATGTGTTTGTTATGATTTTTGGAACCTTTAATATTTATGTCATTTTCATGACCAAATAAATATTTTATTAAATTAATATTAAACCGTAACGCAGCATAATATTGAGTATATAGCAGAGAGTAATTAAGTAGATAGCATGCAGCATGTGTTTTATGCCTTATTGTCGTGAAAGTAATGTAAGGAAAAACGTTTAAACAACCTACAATTATTTTTTTAAATATATTTTGGTTTTACATAAAATAAAAGTAAACCTTTTAGAAACATTTAATTTGTTTTGCATTATTTTCATGACAGTGCAGTACAATATTTTTGCTTTATCGTCATAGAAATAATGTAATAAATCTTCAAATAAAGTTACTGTAACACAGCATGCAGCATACAATGCAGTATATTTTGCGTTGTTGCCAGGAAAATAGTAATAATTTTAAAAAAATTAAAAATGTTTTTTTTTTTTTTACAAAGAAAATTAAGACTCTTTAGGAAAAGGTAATATGTTTTGCATTATTTTGGTGGCCATTAAAATGTTTTTTTTTTGTACTTTGTTATGATGAAGAAAAAAACCCAAAAAGTAACTAAAAATGAGATGATTGATATTATTTGTAATTTAATTTAGGGGTGAAATATGGCCGAAACGTGTCAGTTCTTGACATTTTTCACGAGTTTCACCCGTATTCTTCATGTGGTTCAATCATGCTGCTGTCGAGCTTAGAGTTATAGACAGAACCTCGCTCCTCCACAACGCCTTTGCTTTCCTCCTTCAAGAGGAACAGTGCAATAACGCACTTTAACTACATACACAAAAATACGCGCCATGCACAGCGAGGCCCTTCCGGAAGACACCGTCAGTCTGGATGTGTGTGTGTGTGTGTTGATGTACAAACAGCCACATGTGTGAGACTGAAAGATGGCATTTGTTTTTAAATCGTTGTTGCAGAAACCGAAGACACGCTGATCATGTTGAATTCCTTGTCACAGATTGTTGTTCAATAAAATGAATTTGTTCATAACGGTACCTCGTGCCTGTGATGGTTCTGTCTGAACGATGCAATCATTTTTTATAGAGGTATAAAAGATGAAAAGTTATTATCGCCGTGCAATTTAAGTACTAATGGCTGTCTTACATTTGAGTCCGCTGGCAGCTATATTCATATAAATGCTGCATCCATCTAAAATTGTTTATGCTTAATGTCAACTCACGAGAGATATTTCAGTGACATGTCAGTACTCCATAAAAGCCATTATTATCGACAGAGTAAAAATATAAATATTAAGTGTTTGTGTCAGGTAAAAGATTGTTTTAGGTGACATTTTTAGTCGTTTTAAGTCGTTTAGTCCGCGCAGTACTCAAGGCGGCCGCTGGGTGTCGCTGCGGCGCTAATTATTTATTATTTACCTAAGCGTTGGCATTTTAGCAACTTCTCAGACTACCATTAGCGACTTTTTCTTCCAAAAGCACCTAGCAGCAAATTTAGCAATTTATAAAAAAGTATTTGGCAACTTTTGATAAGTGAGTCAATAAAACAAGGCGATAAAAAAGCACGCATTTTCTATCCAAATTACACAAAATGAGTCAAACTAGCAATTAGCACGTGACGTCAATTGAACTTTTCAATTAATTTTTTTTTGTTTTAATAATTGTTCTTTGATTATACACTTTGTTAGTAGCTCGTATTTGTGTTTGCTGCTCAACTATAAGAAAAACGAGAAAGATGTTAGTAGCCTAATTTTCCAGAAAATTATCATTATCCGTCGTAATGCCGTCACCCGAAACACGACGCGTAATTGCGCTCAGTGATTCAGTGTATTTAAAAATACTTTACTAGAACGACACGACTGTTCGTATTCGTTTTAATAACGCGCGTATAATTTTACAAACAAATCCAAATTAACATAAGAAATACGTATTTTCGCTTTTGCGTCGCTGTCACCGCGCGATGACGTCACGACGTCATTCAGCGTAATCGTACGTAGTCGACTTTAGCGCCTTTTTTTTTTTTTTTTTTTTTTTTTGGTGAAACTGAGCGGGAAACGCCGCGATGATTCACGCGGTTTACGTGAGACACCGAGCAACAACAGGTTTGAGGGTCAATCAACCCTAAATAAATAAATAAATAAATAAAAATACGCTCCCTAGAGCTTGTTTCTGTCCTGGCACAATTAGCGACTGCTTTAATGGGACTTAAAAGAGAATTCGATTTTCCTTCCCCTTTTTGTTTTGCAGGGGAAATCAGACGGGAAATTTAATCGGGCACACACAAACCCAATGGACATTCAGTGTGTGTGTGTGTGTGTGTGTGTGTGTGTGTGTGTGTGTGTGTGTGTGTGTGTGTGTGTGTGTGTGTAATTCAGTGTACTTCGAGGCTTTGGGTTTCCTATCGACCGCGGTGAGTGACGCGCTATTGTTTACTACGGATCTCATTCACCGCGCGCTCGCTCCGCGGGTCACTGTACGCGTGACCTCGGCCGTGAGTCACTGCACATTTACTAGAAGTGCTTTCTGGGAGAATACAACAAAGACAGCAGCGCTGCTAAGTTTAGACCGACGCTTTAGGGCGAGCGGCTCCGATACCAGAAGAACGAAACAATAACAATAAAAATGCGCGAGCTCTTAAAGGGACAGTTCGGCTAAAAATAATAAAGCTCTGACATTATTTCATGTTGTAGGCTGCTAAACCCGTGTGCGGGTTTTAAAGTCGAAAAGCATAAAAGTTTCATGATAATGGGACGGCGTAGAGGTTTCCAGTGGCATGAAGGTGAGGTGACCGGCCGTGCTGTTTGAATTATAATTTTAATATTCCTTTGAATGTCAAAAAGGTGAGAGGCTGAGTTTATATGAAACGTATATTCTCCGAGAATCTACTCTGATCTATTATTAGTCCGTCTCCCGCTCAAACTCACGCTGTGAGAGAGAGAGAGAGAGAGCAGTTAGCATAAGTGAAGGCAGAAGAGAATAAGAGATAGACAGAAGGATGACCGTTGAAGCGAATAAGGGATGTGGAAGAGAGCGAAAGAGATAGAGAGGCTGGTAATGTGTATATAGGCCAGTAAATCAATGGGAATCAGGTTTTCTGAGAGGAGAAGACAGGGATATTTATAGAGAAAGAGAGAGCATCTGTGCTGATTGAACGGATCACTACAAAACCCAATACATGCACACATTTTTCATTTTTTGGACCATTACTAAACCCTTACCTTCAATTGAAAATGTATTTAATTTGATTAAATTTGATATATATATATATATATATATATATATATATATATATATATATATATAAAAATACTTTGTATATATCAAGTGTGTGGCAGTGATTGAAACTTATTAACTACAACTACAACTATTAAAAACACAGTAAATAAAGCTGAAACTTAAACTAGAAATGTTCCGTAAAGCTGTATAGAAATATAGCAAAACTATAAAAAAATAACTAAAGCACACAAGGAAATGTGCATAATTTTTTTTAAGTTAATTGAAATGAACCTTTAAAAGTAAAAAAATTTTTTTAAAATGTAATAAAAATAACTACTTTTAATATTTATATAACTTTGCAGCAAACTCTTGCTTATTTGATTTTGCTATAATGAAATCATTTTTTTAAATGATATATTTAAAAACTAAACTACAAACTAAACTCTGACGTTATACCCAAAGGTTCTTCATGCAGTAGACTACCAGTAAAACTTTGACCCTTTGACCTGACCATCAAAGTTACCTGACATTATCTATTATAATATTCTTACCATATCCTAAACTATAACGACTATACAGATAACATGAAACATGTTAAAAGTGTCTGCATACTTGATTGAACTATATATATATATATATATATATATATATATATATATATATATGTATGTAAAAAACACCTTAAAAACAGCATAGCAATGCCTCCAGCATCAAGACTTTTGCAAGAGCAGCTCACATTTTCTTCAGTATCTGGTTTCTGGTATTGCATGATGGTTCTTAGGTGAATAATGCGATAAGGAGTAAAGAGACAAAGCCACCCGACACCATACAGCAGCAGCAGCAGACATTACAGTAATGAGCCTCATGCATCACGCTCCTCAAGCATCACACACGCGTCACATTCTGCCACTTATTCAATAAGGTTATGCGAAACAAACTCAAAATATCACATCACAGAAGCGTCTGCGAGTACGTGCGATCAACCATTAATCTTCACTTACCGCCGATTCCGTCCCGAACGCGTCCCGTCTTTAATTGACCTCGTGTAAATGCCGACTTTTGCGCGAGATGAGCAGAATGAATTGTGGGTAATCACCGGCGTGGCGTTTCGCGTGTCCTTTCCTTTTGGATCAACGCGCAAAGATGCTGATTTCACGTTACGCGCCCTTAAGTTTGGTAATAATGTGTCGGGTCAAATGACCTCAAGCGTACGAAACGCAGATTTAAAAACAACCCATTAAAGGAATATTTCGCATGAAAATGTCGTTTGTCCGAACTTCGCACCTCAGGCCATCCGAGATGTAGACGAGCTTTCATCAGATTTGGAGAAATGCAGCATTACGTCACTTGCTCACCAGTGGATGTGAATGGGTGCCGTCATACTGAATGGGTGCCGTCATACTGAATGGGTGCCATCATACTGAATGGGTGCCATCATACTGAATGGGTGCCGATATTTTATCGGATGTTCTGACGGCACCCATTCACTATAAAGGGCCCACTGGTGAGTAAGTGGCATTTAAACTAACAAAGCAGCACATGAACTTGAAAAATCACTTGAAATAGGAATAAAAAGCTATTTTTTTTCAGACGACAAGGTCGCCGTAAGAGCAGCACATGCCATCCGGATGCACTTCATTGAGCATCAAGTCATCCTCACGGCAGCTTATTAAAGACGTAACAGATGACCGTAAAGGTTACATAAGAGCGTTATTATCTGCGCTCGGTTCACTGTGGGTCCCGAGGGGAAATCTGCCGGATTTATTCCTCGGACGGCGCAGTAACATAAATCAAATTTGCGTTTAACGTTTCCTAATCGAAGCTCGCGGGTCACGCGTGAGCCAAACAAAACCGGCTCAATCCGTCTTTCTTGCTTTGGAGCCGAGCGCTCACCTCAATCACTGACCTTTGCTCCGTCGCTCCGGTACATTATCAGTCTCAACAACCACCAAACCGCTCTCTGAATTAACTCAAGCGGTAGGGGCGGTTCTCAAAACCATTACGTTAAAAAAAACGAACTAAAGCAGCATTAAAGATGAATGAGTCCCTGCAGGAAGCGGCGCTCCTGTGAGAGGAAGCCGTCAGGCCCGCGCTGCGTGTCGGGGAGGTCTGGAATTGACTAGAAATTCATTTCTGCGGCTGCCGATGCCGTTCTCAGAAGGTCACCTGCTGTTTCTCTCCACCGCGCGCTGCACAAACGATCCCCGGCACTGAGAGGAAGACGGAGAGAGGGAAATCAGCGCCATCTCGGTTACAAAAGTCACTCGTTTAGAAGGACGGGACTTTCGGTGCAAGTCAATTAGTACTCCGCCGGGTGCCAGTATTCAAGGGTAATGGTAACACGCTCGTGTAGACCCGGCTGCATTGACAAGTCGAGCAGCGTTTGGAACGAGCTGAAAACGTGCACAGCGACATTATTTTAGTGCAAATTAAAAGTTTTTGTTTATTTGATACATATGTGTGTGCTGTGTATGTTTATTACGTATAAATACGCACATGCAGAATATATTTTGAAAGTAAGTTCTTTATTTTTATGTAGAAACAGTTTGTTATTTATGGAGCAATGCGATGTTGTAAAGCATAACTTTTTCAACAGTACGTGATGGCGGTGTGTGTGATTACATGAAAAACCTTTTTGAAATCTCTTGTAAACTTTTTGCACAAACATATATGCAATATGCAATGTGTTCAATGGAAATAAATAAATGTAAATACATGTTTCATTATGTGTAACTCCTGTAAAATTAATTTTATAAATAATAACATTTTAATATTATGTTTATAATTGTACATGTTTATAATTTAGATATATTTTAAACTATTCACATTAAATTCATCTAAAGTTACAGTATAGACATTTATTTTATATTTATATCTCTCTCTATATATATATATATATATATATGTATATGTGTATATATATATATGTATATGTGTGTATATATATATATATATATATATATATATATATTATTATAATTTGATTATAATTATATATATATATATATATATATATATATATATATATATATATATATATATATATAATTATTATTTTTTTCATCTGTATCATGGGCCACAAAAAAATATTATTCAGCGCTATTTGAACATTGTGCTGCAATATTAGCAGAGATTTTGAAGGATCGTGTGACATTACTGGAGTAATGAAGATAAAAATCACAGGAATAAATGTATTGTAATATTATACAATATCACTGTGTTTTATTTCAGATATAATTTGCACTGTATTTATGCTGCTTTTTGCACCTATCCGCTTTCACTGTACGGAAGCAGGTCTCTAGACATTGCGCTGAACTCTTCCTTTTAATTGCACATAATAAAGAACACGATGAATGTTTGGAGTTATAACCACCAGTCATAAGGGTCAATGTTTTCAAAATGAGAAATTGAAATTAATTTGTGAGGATAGGACGATATTTCCAGCTGAGGGTGCAAAAAAAATGGAGTTCTCAGCCACGCATACAATCAACGATTACCTTTTGCATGTATTTACATTAGTTATATATCTACAGTACAGTACGGATACTTGATATCCTAAGGATTTCTAAAAATCAATTTTGACCCATATGATGCCTATTTCTACAAATATACTACAACTCGCGCCTGGTTTCGTGCTCGCGTTTCTTCAAGTGCGGGCGAGCTCTGCTTGTAATGGCGCGGTCCGGCCGCTAGAAGTCGCCACTTCGACGCGCAACTCCTCCGCCGCCCGAGGCGCGTGATCGGCGTGCGCGATGAGCGGGACGCGTTCACGTGCCCGCCCGCCCGCCCGCTCTCCCCTCGCTCCGCTCGTTATCCCGCGCGTGCGAACCGGGCGAAGGGCTTTCGGGGCGGGAGCCTTTGGGGAGCGCGGGCTCTTGGAGACCGACCGGCCCCACCTGCGGAGCCTCATCTGCGCCGGCGGCACGCAAATTGGACGCTGCGCAACGACGGGTTAATAAAGCGGAGCTTGGGTTAGTGTTACCGACTGCTGCGGCACCAGGTGCATGTTCAACACTCAAAGGAGGGACGCAAGGTTGCGTTAGACGTTTTTCCAAACACTCAAGACCGACTTGGCATTCAATTAACAAGCATCTATTTTGTTACAAGTGCTTATTTTTTAGTAATCGCTACTAACACAACTTTACTAGCTAAAGTTTAGGTGGGCTACTAGCAGCACGTTATTCTTACTTAGTTATTTTAATAAATAAATGGCTAATTATAAGTACTATCATCTAATATGTTACAGGTGACCATCTGAGTCTAGTCTAATAAACCTTGGTAGCCTTATATTGGCATAAAGAGCCGTTTGTAACTCGAATGCGCGAGACTTCCGGTGTCACGCGCTAGCTATTTTTCCTCTACAAATATGTCCGTTGTGTATCTTGATATTGCAGACCTGTGTTCGTTATCATTAAAAAACATCACCACGATCACAAACGCAATGGTTTGCATCGCAAATAGGTATCTTTGTTATTCTTGTAGTTATTACTATATAGCGGAGGCCTAACGAACCGGAAGTCTCGCACATTCATAAGACTAGCTCACGTCCACATTGTAAAATAAGATGAAAACGGCCTAAGTGCCATTGTTTAGTTACTTGTGCAAAGCACGCAAAGTCGGAAATTAGTTTGATTGTTCAAAATGGTTGTGCAAAAATCTTTAAATAGTAACCAGTAGCCAGAATAGTAATGCATGCTTACATCTACAATATTATCATGTCAGGATATAGTAGCCTAGAACTTTATAAACACGCATCTGCTAAACACTCGAGACATTACTAGACATCCACTGTTTATAGAAAAATCTAGCTACTAAAAAAATAGGTCTTGGAGCTATTTTCGCTTGATGTTTTCACAAAGCAACAGGAAGCGACGGTGAAATAGCGCGCGCTCCTGCATTCTTTGTTTTACTTGCAACTTGGAAAAGCGAAGTACAGTGACACACAAATGCAGCTTGTAGTTGGTCGCGAGGAACGACTGTCAAAGCAACCCGACGCGGACGCGTTTAATCGGACGTTACGGCCCGCGCGCTTTATTCCCGCAGCAGCAACGCGTTTCGGTTTGTCAAAGCGTTGATGGATGTTATATACGTGCGTGCATATAGACACAATAACAGCTCCGGAGCATCCTCTACCCCAGCCCACCCCACCCGCGGGGCAATGTCTCAAAGCACGTCACCGTGAGTGTGTGTGTGTGTGTGTGTGTGAGAGAGAGAGGAAGGAGAGAGAGAGAGCGAGAGAAAGTAGATGTGTGCAGACAACCTGCCTGCGCGTAATTCTGGGAGGACTCTCCGCCGAGCAACGACACAATAAACACTCACGGAACCGCAAGAGTTTCCCCCGGTGGAGTAACAATAAGCACTTGAATCACGTCGCGCCATCCAGTCAGGAGTGCGCCGTCAATCTGCAGCCATGTATCTGAACAGGGAGGAGGAGTACAGCAAAGGTAAGCGCTTTAATTTCTCTTGCCATTAAACTTGTAGGAGTATCTCCTTCCCGCCTCGGACGGACGCGTGCCTCCGGCGCGCAGGTGGGGGTTTGCGCGGTGGCACCATCGCACCTGTCACGGGGGGGTGGGGGTCGTCACTTCTTGGCCCCCTTGTTTTAACGTCGTTGTCCGAGCGCGCGCGGACAAAAGAGACGGGCGCGCACTAACGACTGTTTGACATTGTCGCGCGCTCTCGGGGGCGTTTGCATCGGCGGCGGTCGCCGCGGCGCGCTGGGCTCGATCGATAACTTTGATTCGGGGTCCTGCGAAGGTCCGCCGTTGCGTAATGACGCGCGTTCTCGCCTAAGGCTCGTTAGGGGCTACTTGTTGTGCGCCTCGTCCTCGGCGGAGCTTCGCGCGGAGAGACTTGAGGAAGGACGAACGACTAAAACGCAAGGTCAAAGCATCTCGAAGCGGGCTAGACGGCGCCGCGTCCGCGTTACACGCACCATTGCGCCGCGGCGAATCTTTACGATGATTCCGTGGGCGTTTTGCTGGGGGTACGGTGGGCTGTTATTTGTGTCGGCTCTCCCACGTGTTTCCGAAGCGTGATTCCCCGTGAATTCACAGGGTGTCCACTACAATTTTCCCCGGTGTCCCTCCCACGGTAAACGAATTCGCTTCGGGGCTCCGGAACGGAGGTGACCGGAATTAAAGAGTGCAGGCGCGTTCGGGCTACGCCAGCAACACCTGCTGCTACCGAGAGCCAGAAAGCAAAAAGACGGCGTTTGATATTCGGTAATGGCCGTGAGGAGATAACAACCGTGGCGCGAATGCAACTGTGCGGGTTTGGAAAAGAAAGGTGGTCACAGATAAACCCTCAAATACCAGTCTAATATGAGACGCACGGGACAAACCCGACACAGGAATTGGATCTGGTTTAAAAAGAGCAAGGTGTTTAATTAGATTTTTTTTCTCTCACTGAACGAGCATAATCTGGAAGTACGTTTGCAAAGTGTTCGGAATAAAAACGAGCCATGCTCGGACGCTGTGAATTGGTTCTCTGAAATAACCAAGAGTCAGTCACTGAAGGAAATGTTCCATGTTTGCTTGGAAGGGTATCGTAATTACTGTTTTGTCGTTCTAATTAAGGCGTTATTTACTAATTAAGACATCATTTAGTCCATTTATGGACCATTCCCATGAGAAGGTTCGGTAGGTTTGCTTTTTTTTCTCATCCCGAAAAGGTTAGCGGAACGTGCCCGCTAGTGGCTGGGACTTCGACTCAGCGATTCGAATCTTTTGAGCGCATTGAAGATTCGTCCGGTGATTCATTCGGTGACCTTTTCTGCACGGTCGAGTCTTTTGTGTGTTAAGCTGAACAAAAAAACCCCTTTGAATCTATTAACGATTCGCAATTCATTCAGTGTCCTTTTACGGCTGCAGGTGGCGACTTTCTTTTGTGTGTTAAAAACAAACGAGTAATTGAGTCATTCACTCCAGCGAGTATACCGGAACAAGCGTTTTTGTGTTTTAATAAACTTTTCTTGCCCTAAATGTACTCCAGAAACTCAATAAATAGTTATATGCATAACAAAGATTTGTTAATGCGTATTTTCTCCATTTACCTAAATGTCACTTTAGCGTAAGCCAAGTTAACTCGGTTCATTTACAAATGAAATCTATTGTTCGGATCTTGTTCAGGTAAGTAGTTTATTCAAGGGGGCGTATACCTTACGCATATTCAACCACTTATATTCGCCATAGAGAATGCGCACAAATGCTATTGGTTCATCCAAGGACGTCACGCGAAGAGGAGATCCATATCTTCGAACTGAACGATAATAACGATTCGTTCACTTAAACGATTCATTTAAAGCACTGATTCTTTTGCAAACTATTTTCCACAGATGCGCAAACAGTCGGGGTTTAGCTTCAGTCGGGTGGTCGAAAGCTTGCACATGTTGAGGGAGTGTGTTTGTTAATGGTTTAATCGATTGGGGTGTGATTGATGGAGTTATTGATGAAGTAGGCAGATGTTGCGGTTAGCCCTGAACATTCAAATTTTCCCGCGCTTCAAGGTTAACGGCCGTCTCAGATGCAGCTTTGTTATCGCAGTCGTGTTTCTGTGTCGTTAATTTTATGAGGTAATTGATAAAGAGATGCTTTTGCAAATGGTATCACGTGAATGATCACAACTGTGGGTTTGTGACCCACTAATTGTGCTCGATTAAAAACTCCAAAACGTTTAATGAGATAACTTGTTTTGAGGAACGAATACCGAATCACGAACAGACTGTAGAGATGTTAAACACAATCTGGAGCCTCACCCCCTCTCCTACTGTTTCTATGAGACATATTTAACTTTCATGCTTGTTACTCTTCCTTTAATGACTCGTTTTTATTAAATACAGATGACAACGAAAGTGTGGTTTTAGTATGAGCTTCAAACCAAGCTAACCTTATATGAAGTACAATCGCATCTGTATTCATCCACAGGGCTTTATCTATACAGTTTAAGAAATGGTGGGTCCATTACTGATTGCTGCATCTCTCTCTCTCTCTTTCTCTGTGTGTGTTTCATTGATTTATGTCATTGATAGATGGAGTTACTCACTAGAATGGACCAAATATTAAAGATTGGGGCACTAAATGTAAAAGTTCAAGAACTAGTTTTCATTTATAAAGTGTAATTCTGGCCCCTCGTGTTAGATAGGTTTGTGTTTGTGTGTGTGTGTGTGTGTGTGTGTGTGCGTGATTGTATTGAGTGAAGAAGTGGACAGATTGCAGATGATAAGTGAGGGAATGGACCAAACGGTGGAAAAAAAGTGTATGTGTGTAAATATGGATGTGTCACCGAGGCACAGAAGATGACAGGAGGGGTATAATGTGCCGAAATGATTGACAGTTCATGTATTATTCATGCAATCCTGTTGATCTGAAAGAGAGAGAGAGAGATGGAGAGACACAGACAAACAGAGAAAGAAATAAAAAGAGACAAATTGCTTGCGCCTCCATAGACAGTTCTGTATTTAAATCTTGAGCGACTGCAGTGTCAAACCAGCAGCATTTTCTCATTAAATTGCAGCAATACAGATTTTAAATGTATTTGGGTACTAAATACCATAGATCTATAACCAATCAATGATTGTAAATCTTAGTTAAATGACTCCGAAGCCCATTTTAATCGTATAACTGCTCCTTATGTATTAGTATTGAGGATCCTGATTTATCCTAGTGACTTTTAGTTTGAGCCTTTTGATTTTAGTTTTTTAGATTTGTTCCGTTGGTTGCATGAACGAGTTTGTGTTCCCATTTAATTCAATGGCAGATTGACCTGAATGCTGCCATCTTTGCTTTATGAGTGCACATTTTTGGAGCCAAACATCTGAGCCACTAAATGTCATGGAAGAGACATCAAAAAACCTATTATATACTATTGAAAATTCCCTCAAAAAGATCTGATATTGGTGAAACATCTATAATAGTATGATGAATCTTCTGCAGTTCAATGTTGATTGCGTTGCAAGTCTTGAATGCCCATCAATGGAGAAATTTATTTGACCACTTTTTGGACCACACAAAGAGTCTTACTATTATATAAACAATTAAAAAAACACCATATCTACATAAACAAATAGTGTCAATCTCTTATTGTTTCTAAAAAAAAATTTTCTTTTAATTTTGTGGAACTGCTGAGCTTAGCTTTTTTTTTTTTTTTTTTTATCTTGCCGTAACAGACAACAATAGACTTAATTGTATTAAAATGTTCTTTAACAGTGTTGGGCAGCCAGTTGTGTACCTAAGCCTATTCCCAAAAGCCTGCTGCCATTTTAATTGTGTACGCTCATCATCAGTCATTTTTACACATTCAGAAATTGCTATTTGCGTATTTACTAAACAGTTTACACTGGACTGGAAAAATGACCACCCCCTTTTGTTTCATTTCGAGAACGTTTTGTTCATTCACTAAAGAACGCCTTTTCAAGAGCTTAAAGCAACTGTATAGATGTTTTTTTTTTTTCCTACAGTATGACGTATTTTTTAACATTGTTTACACTTGTCTTTTGTCTATGTGGACGACATCCGGATACAGGTCGTATGTTAATGCGCAGTGTAAACGCAGCCAAAGTAATCAGATCAGCTTGTTTACAGGGTGTTATTTTTTTTTCGTTTGACCAGTTCATGAAAAGGTTTATTCCACCCCTTTGAATCCTACTTATATTTCAAGCATTTTTATTCTGATTAAGGTTTTTACACGTAGGTTTTGAAGTATGGATGCTGGTTTGAGCAGGTCCTAAGCTGGTCATGTGCAGGAATTGGTTGCTTAGGAGCAGCTCAAACCAGTATCTATGTACCTTACCGGTGTATACTGTTTTTTCAACTTTGTTTATAATCAGAATATAATGCTCCATGTAAACGAGTCTGGTGATATATGACAGTGAATTCCACTTGTAGTGGGCTTCAAAGTCCATAAATAGACAAAACTACTACACACAGTTGTTTTAAATTCACTCTGATTCATTCAGTAAAGGAGTGAGTTTGTTTAGTAGGCCCAGCCAATGCAGTCTGTGCTCATTCTGCTCTATAAAGCTGTTTGCTTGGGTTACAATCAGTTTTTGAAGGCAGGTCATCAAAACGGTTTTGTTCACTTAAAGGATTTGTTCAAAAACACAGAGTCATTCGCGATCGAAACACCCTATAAAGTCATAATTAGCTCTCAACACCATCCAAAGAGTTACAGAGCCATTGTTGTCCCTTAGATGTATTACTTCCAGCTTTAAGAGTTTCTAAAAGCCAGGTCGAAGATGGCTGCTGAAACCCTTGGAGAGTCGCTCCCGTGACCCGTTGTTTCTTTAAAATATTACTCACAGTACCTGAGCTCGGACAACAAGGGAGAGTAATTGGAAACCAGTACCGAGCTATTATACAGAGGATAAGTGAGAGGGAAGAGCATTGATTTTAAGCTCTGTAGGATCTTACCCTGCCCTTATGAGAAACAGGAAATTGATTGTGAGTTTGAGCCTCTTCATCATAATGAATATTAGATGCCAAAATTGTCAGCTAATGAATATGTCGGCATGTATCAAAGTTAAACGCGACCACTCGCTCGCGTTTCTTAAAAAATAATCTGTTTCGTTCTCTGTCACTGGCTGGCCACTCGATTGATTTTATTGGCAAATGGGAGTGCGGACGTGACCTTGAATGAAGTGCGAAGGCCCAGTGCTTCATTTTCATGCTTCTTACGGCACATTCTTCAGCAGTAAAATTCAATTATCGTCACGAACAGAGAGAAGCGTGTTGCCTCACGAGTGAGCCTGTTATATTCGAGAGTCCCAGGTTTTACGTTTTCTTTTCTGTTCAGCATACGCCATCGCAATCGGTTCGTTGAAGGACACCCGAGTCACAAAGTTTTTAAACAGAGAATTTTAAGTGCAGGTTTATTGGAGTAATTGTTCATAATTTGGCCCCTTTAAAAAGCCGGAAAACGTCGCTATCTGATCCGGCGGTCTGATGAGCGATTAAAGGTCCGTCTGTCTCATTGATTAATGCTAATTTCGACCCCGGGGTCGGACTGAATCAAAACAGTAACCCGAACGCCCCCGGTGCACGATGACAAATATTTTTCATGCCTACTGTGTGAAATCATATCTTCTGAGGCAATTTTCATTGTTTTATAAATCAGTGGCACTAGTGGCCATTAATGTAATTTGCAGCGATTAGGATTAGGACGTAAGAGTCATCAAAGTGATTACCAAGAAACAGAGAGGAGAGACGGAGAAAGGAGGAGAAGCAGAGGTCTGCAGAAAACCATTGTTGCATCTACCTCCACCCTTCATCTCCATCGACAGTTTATACAGTCGCTTACCACTGAACGTAATTGATAATCGTTCTTTAGGTTTCATATTTACAAAAAGCACTTAAACAATGGAAATAAACATTACACTTGCATTATACATGTTAACATTTGAATTATATGGGAGAACAATATACTAATCTTGTCTCAAAGTCATATCCATGATATATTGCAATCCACGTCATAATGCTTTAAACCCTGTCATTTTCTTATGATACCGTCATGCAAGATTACCGAAAGCAAATTGCGGAAATTACGTTACCAGACATTCATCTGCCTAGAACAGTAATTAAACTGCGGAAAGGATGATTTAGACAATGAAATGCATATTTATGTCCTTTTAAATGCTTCTGGCAAAAATATGAACTTCACATTAGACCCTCAAAGTGCTTGGTTCTTTCTGCTTCAGTTTCAAGACTTTTACTGTAAGCGTGACTCGTTTTTTTAAGTTGAGGAGCGTGTTGAAATTATTTTTCATGGTAATCAACATAACCACAAATGCTGTCTAGATAGGCTCTAAAATGCATTCTCATGCTTTGATTTGAATGAAAACAGTGTATCTGTGTGGTGCAGTTGACACCCCAGCTAAAAAACAAGAGCACTTCCATAATGCTTTCGTTTTGTGCATTAATTTCGTACCTACAGTTTTTCTGAATTGCTAAAACACTAAAACCCATTTGCTGATTTTGGCAGCGCTTTTGAACACAGGTAAAACAGTCTTGAGGCGAAAGTTATCCCTTTGCGAGAGGAGTCAGAGATGTTGTAAATAGTGCCTGAAGATGAAGTTTTGTGTTTAATGGTTTGAGAAAATGAAGTATGGTTTCACAAAATGTGTTTTAGGAAGTGAGAAAACCTAATATACTAAAAATGTTTCTTCAGTACTTCTGTAAGATAGACTTAAGATCACTGAAGTGTACTCAACTGTACTTTTAATATGCTATCTTTGTATTTACACTTATTTAAGTCACTTTTAGTACACTTAAACCCATCTTTTACACTGATACACTCAAGTGTAAATACATTTTTCAAATACACAGATAGTATGTTAAAGGTACATTTTAGTTTGTATTCATGAGGGTAAGTACAATATTTTCTTTCACATTGGTGGACTTGAATTTGAAAAATGTCTGTATGTCTGTACAATATAGCTTCTGTTGTTCATTCATGTTTGTTTTGTGATTTAACTAGTAAATATGAAAAGTCTGCCGTCACACTTGAGCCACAAAATGTTGGCGGTGATACCGGTATTATCGTTGTTGTCACACGTCGATTTACCGGTAAGAATATTTCCTCACCCTCACAACCCTAGTCTGTCGGCATGTTGTCAGTTTCCTCTTTGCTCTGCAATGTATTTTTCACCGTGTGAGAACATGATGTTCAGCAGTAATAAAGAGGGCAGTTCTTTGCAAAGGGTCCATTGCGTCAGACAGGGATATACATTTAACAAATGCTTTTATCCAAAGCGACCTACACAGCATTCAAATAAAGTTTTTATGTAATTTCCTACAATCTCTTGAAATCCAACCCATGACCTTGGTGTTTCTAAGGTTATGCTGTAATATTTAAGTGACTGATTGCTGAAGTAGTGGTATGGATCGCTCCTTAAAATCTGATCTATTTAGTTTGAAGCGCCTGGCCCGTCTTGCCATCCTGGGTGTGTCCCGCTTGCGTTTGGACGAGATGCAGTTGGCAGGATCGAGACAGAACGACTCCTGTGAGTCCACACTAATGCGCGAGTCTGTTTGGATGGGTGAAATTTAAATGGATAGGCGAGAGAGAGAGAGAGAGAGAGAGGAAAATGTGTGTGTGTGTAATCATACTCCATTTTCATTAGCTAGAAAACCACCCCAGTGAAATGACATGAAGAATAGGCATTACGAGACGCGAAAGTGTTTCATGATGCTAGCAACTCCTTGTTTACATGACCCATGTTGTTCAGTGTAAAGAGAGGTTGTGGGCTCTCTCACACACACACACAAATGCACACACACTACTACAGGAGCTAATTACAGGCATTGTGTGAGGGCACCTGAAATAGAGTCCATGTGCTCCTCAAATAGCCTTGCGTTGGGCTCGGTGAGACGGCGGAGGAGATTTTAGGTCATACTCTTGTCAGCAGACAGTACTGAAGCATGCAAAACGTCAAGTCAGATTTCAAGTCAAAATTATTTGTATAGCGCTTTTCACAATACATGTTGCTTAAAAACAGCTTTACAGGAAATCATGATGTTGATGTTTATCTTAATATGTTTGTGCCTTATAGTCTAGATAAAAAAGTTACATTTTGCAATCAAGCCGTTGAGATATGCTATACGTTATACACTGTTCATCGCACAGTATTGTGCTGCATGTATCCAGATAAAATTGGACACATTTGTGCCATTTTATATGAAGTGCTTGGTTATAATGTAGTTATATTTTGCAAAAAAATCTGGCAGTTGAGAGTTGTGATATATTATAGGCTATATCTTGGTTAATATTTGTTCAAATTTGTGCTGATATAAAATTCAGGGAAAGTTGAGATTCGCTAATATAGTGTATTCCGCTTTATACTGGATTTATTTAAATTAAGTTGGATTTATATATATTTATACATAGGCTATGTAAAGAGCTGGGCAATAATGTAGTTTCATTTGACCTAAAAATAAAAAATTGTGCTGCGTTCATCGTTTTCTCTCTGCTGGTTTGTTTTTCTGTGGCGTAAAGGTAAGGTCGTACGAATTTATGAATGAACCCCTGGTTTAAAAATCTTCCCGTCTACTAACGTTATGACATCCAATTTGTGCATGATAATTTTCATTAACTCTACACACACACACACACACACACACATACATATAATGTTATAAACTTTTAATGTTCACTATATAGTATAAAGTGCTTTACAGCAGTATACTGTATTTATGTGGATGTAGTTATGCTATATAGCAACTACTTATAGAACTGTGTGGTGATATAATTTACATCGGATCGGAAAAATGGTGTACAACTGAACGTGTCTATTGCTGTAAAGTCCTCTGGTCTTCATCTGGCTGTTATAATATAGATGTAGTTTCTCCTGTGCAGAGTTATGGTGATGAACACTCTCCTGATTTCACTCCAGCTCTAAAAGCAGGGTTTTGGCTCAAGCCAAAGAGAGAGTGTATTAATTCAGTCTAAAAGAGGGATCGCAGCACTCCAGCGGAGTGGACTTGAGTTCGGTCCAGACTCACTTGTCATTCAGAGAGGGACAGAAGATGCTGCAGCACTCACTGTCTTGTCTGTTGTAGGGCGTGTTAGTTAACAGTGCTCATTACTTGCACTGAACTCTATTAGTAATGACAGAACTTGCAACCATAGTTTTGGAGAATACACCCATTCTCTTCTCTTCTCTTCTCTTCTCTTCTCTTCTCTTCTCTTCTCTTCTCTTCTCTTCTCTTCTCTTCTCTTCTCTTCTCTTCTCTTCTCTTCTCTTCTCTTCTCACATCGCCTCATCTCACCTCATTCCTCGTCTTTTCGCAAAAATATTTTATCTTGTTTGTTTTCTTCTTGACTTGTTTTTTCTTCTCTCGTCCCTTTTTCTGTGTTTTTACTTTTTCAGCTTTTTTATTTTTTTCTCGGATGGTCTCAGCTTGGCTATTTTGTTTTCCAACACTCCTCTCAATTTCTCATTATGTCTAGTGCTGTCAAATGATTCATTGCAATTAATCACATCCAAAATAAACGTTTTTGTTTTGTTTACATAATATTTACATGTATATATTTATATCCATATTTACATATATGTAATATAACATTTTTCTTGATTATGCATGCACATGTGTATATATATATATATATATATATATATATATATATCTATAGATATATATATATATATATATATATATATATATATATATATATATATATATATTAGTATAAACATTTTATGTGATGAAAAATATTCATTGCATGCACTAATTATGTTGCATGCTTTCTCTTGTCTCTTATGGTCATGTTGCCTCATCTCAGCTCGTTTTTTGTCTTTTATCCTCGTTTTATCCCACCACTCATTTTTCTTCCCGTTCTTCTCTCAGGACTGTCTACGGACTCTCAGACAATTTGAAGTTTTCGAAGCAGGATTAATATGTCAAAACGTGCATGACAGAACGAAGGAGAGAAGAACCCCTGGAGTGATTCTTCCGTCAAGGTCATGTAGAGGAGAGCGAGAGCAGACAGTCAGCTCGAGCAGCTTTGTAAACTCAGAGGTGAGAGGGAGGTGAGAGCAGGTTTACTGATGATGAGAGGAGCGCAGGGAGTAACTGAGACATGAAAGGCTTTCGTCATACAGCTAGCTACATGGTGCTGCATACGTGCCTGTGTGTGTGTGTGAACGCACATGACATGTGCTTTAATGCATGCGATGTGTTATGCAATCATCCCTCGGTTCAATACGAGCAGCATAAGAGACTCTCTTCTCTCCTTCTCTTCCTTGTTTCTTCCTTGCACATCTCTGCTCTCTTCTCATTCGTTCTTTTAATCCGATCTCATCTTGTATCATATCAGGGCTGCATGTTTTGGAGAAAAAATTGCAAATGTGATTGTAGAGTTACAAAATGTGGCCAGAAATCTTTGTTATTATAAATCAGTATGACTGTGTAATTATAATAATAAAAAATAGCAACAGCAGCAGCTACATAATAATAATAATTAAAATAATAATAAAACCTATTATTAAAGAAAAATATAACAATAATAATCTTTTTTACAATGACAAATATTTATTGCATAATTTTTTTATGTTCAAATATTAAACCATCAAGATTTTAAAGGTTGTTTTTTTTAACTAATTATAATAATATAGTGCTGTCAAACCATTAATTGCGGTTAATAGCATCCAAAATAAAAGTGTACATACTTTTCTATATCCATCCATCCATTCGCTTCCGCTTATCCCGGGTCACGGGGGCAACAGTCTAAGCAGGGACGCCCAGACTTCCCTCTCCCCAGACACTTCCTCCAGCTCTTCCGGGGGAACACCGAGGCGCTCCCAGGCCAGCCGAGAGACATAGTCCCTCCAGCGTGTCCTAGGTCTTCCCCGGGGCCTCCCCCCGGTGGGACATGCCCGGAACACCTCCATTAGGAGGCGTCCGGGAAGGCATCCGGAACAGATGCCCGAGCCACCTCAGCAGACCTCTCTCGATGTGGAGAAGCAGCGGGTATACTCCAAGCTCCTCCCGAGTGACTGAACTCCTCACCCTATCTCTAAGGGAGCGCCCAGCCACCCTACAGAGGAAACTCATTTCGGCTGCTTCTATCCGGGATCCCATCCTTTCGGTCATGACCCAAAGCTTGTGACCATAGGTGAGAGCAGGAACAAAGATCGACCGGTAAATTGAGAGCTTCGCCTTGTGGCTCAGATCCTTCTTCACCATGACAGACCAGTACAATGACCGCATTACTGCAGAAGTGGCACCAATCCATCTGTAGATCTCTCGTTCCATCCTCCCCTCACTCGTGAACAAGACCCCAAGATACTTAAACTCCTCCACCTGAAGCAGGAGCTTCCCACCAATCTGAAGGTGGCAAGCCACCCTTGTCCGACTGAGAACCATGGTCTCAGACTTGGAGGTGCTGATTCTCATCCCAACCGCTTTACACTCAGCTGCAAACCGCCCCAGCGCACACTGTAGGTCTTGGCCAGATGCAGCCAAAAGGACAACATCATCCGCAAAAAGCAGAGACGATATCCTATGGTCACCAAACCGGACCCCTTCCAGCCCCCGGCTGCGCCTAGAAATCCTGTCCATAAAAATAAAGAACAGGACCGGTGACAAAGGGCAGCCCTGTCGGAGTCCAACATGCACTGGGAACAAGTCTGACTTAATGCCGGCAATGTGAACCAAGCTCCTGCTCTGATCATACAGGGACCGGACAGCCCTTAACAATGGGCCCCTTACCCTGTATTCCCAGAGCACCCCCCACAGGACACCGTGCCTTTTCCAAATCCACAAAACAGATGTGGACTGGTTGGGCAAACTTCCAGGAACCCTCCAGTGTCCTGAAGAGGGTATAGAGCTGGTCCAGTGTCCCATGTCCAGGACGAAACACGCATTGTTCCTCTTGAAGCTGAGTTTCGACTATCGGACGGATTCTCCTCTCCAGTACCTTGGCATAGACTTTCCCAGGGAGGCTGAGGAGTGTGATCCCCCTATAGTTGGAGCACTCCCTCCGGTCCCCCTTCTTAAAAAGAGGAAGAACCACCCCAGTCTGCCAGTCCAGAGGCACTGTCCCCTGTGTCCACACGATGCTGCAGAGGCGTGTCAGCCAAGACAGCCCCACAACATCCAGAGACCTGAGGTACTCCGGGTGGATCTCATCCACTCTCGGTGCCTTGCCATGAAGGAGCTTCTCAACAACCTCAGTGACCTCAGCCAGGGTGATGGTCGAGTCCCTCCCCGGGTCTCCGTCCTCTGCTCCCTCAATGGAAGACAAGTTGGCGGGATTGAGGAGATCCTCAAAAGTATTCCTTCCACCGCCCGACAATGTCCCCAGTCGAGGTTATCAGGCAGGGCACTGCTTCCCCATTCTGAGGCGTTGGACGGTTTGCCAGAACCTCTTTGAAGCCGTCCGATATTCCTTTTCCATGGCCTCCCCAAACTCCTCCCAGACCCGAGTTTTTGTCTGCACAACCACCCGGGCAGCGGTCCGCTTTGGGTCCGGTACCCACGAGCCAAATAGGCCCGATTTTATATATTTAAGAAAATGTGTAATTTTTATATTATAAATATATTTATATTTAATATAAATTATATAAATATGTACATGTAAATGCATTTAAATATTTTCTAAATATATTTGTGTGTATTTATATATACATAATAAATATATGGGTACAACAAAATCTGATATTTTGGATGTTTATATCGTGATCGTAATCATTTGAAAATACTATAATAATAATAATAATGTAAGCATGCACAGTTTGGCCATGAATGTTATTACATATCAAATCGTAGTAGTAGCAGTAATAATAGTAAATAATAATAATAATTATTATTATTATTATTGTTATTAGCATCAAATCTGGTATTAATGAAAAAACAGCTTTAAAATTACATTAATTGGTGAATGGTTGTGTATGTTTTGCTCCCAAATGCTTGTTAAATGATGCAGAGATGAGTTTGTGTGGAACAGCATTCATCGTGAACTGATTCACCGAGAGTCTGAAAACACTGGATCATGAGCGGCTCACGCATAAATGAACACCGTGCCACGACTCCCTCTGAAACACACAGCTCATGCATTTATTTATTAAAGTTGCCGTGTTTGCTATTTGATAACGGCACCAAGCCATTTAGTGATTTTGCTTTTATTTAGATTAATCGTGCAGCTGCATCTCATCCCATGATCCCGTTTCCTTTTCCTTTCTTCTCTTCACCCGTCTCATCCCCTCATTTCTTTTTTTCCCTTCTCATTTTATTCTCTCCTCTCCGACTGTTTTAAGGAACTCCAGAACTATCGAAGAAAACAGAACTGTGGAATTATGTGTAAAAAGAGATTACATAATCACTAAGGATACGAAACCAGGTGGTGTTTAGAAATAAAAAAAAACCCAGCAAAGCGACAACAACTAGATAATGACTGAGGTATGACATCACAAACCCACCACCCTCTGCCGCACACGTGTGTGTGTGTGTGTGTGTGTGTGTGTGTGTGTGAAGGCCTGTCATGTTTTGCGCTGTGCTTTTGAGGAGCTGTGAAAGGAAAAACAGGGAAAAATCTTTTAATCACTTTCCTCTCCGGAGAGCAGAGAGCCTCTCCAGAGGGCTGGAGACGAGAGAGAGAGCGTGTGTGTGTGTGTGTGTGTGTGACTCACTATTCATGTTTGATATTTTTGTGCTAAGTGGAAAGAGACTGTGTGTGTGTGTGTTTCACTGAGGCAGAGAAAAGAAGCTAAGTGTGTGTGTGAGGTTGTGCTTTCACTTTAAGTTGATGGAGGCGTGTGTATGTGTGTGTTTGTGTTTATTTATAGGGCATCATATATGTTATGCGCAGGGTTTCTATATATACTGCATGGCGTTCTTTCAGCGGTTGAACTGTATGCGCAGAAGCTGAGTGAAGTTAAAGGATAATTAACTGATAAACAAACACTGTCAACGAAATAATACAAACAATACCATACACAACAGAAGAAAGCAGCGTTTAGAAATATACATGCAATGGATATTCATCCATAACAAATGATGCAGCAGACTCAGCCTGGAAACTCATCAGATTCATGTGTGTGTTTAAACAAGGTTGTTAGTACAGAATTGTATGTGTGTGTGTGTGTGTGTGTGTGTGTTAAAATCTGGCAAAGTGTTGAGATGGACAGATTGTGCTGAACGAGTGCCACGTCTTCAGAGTCTGTTCATTCCTCCCTCTTCTTCCATCATGTTGTCCTTTTATACTTGTATCTTGATCTATCTATCTATCTGTCTATCTATCTATCTATCTATCTATCTATCTATCTATCTATCTATCTATCTATCTATCTATCTATCTATCTACCCATGTCTGTCTGTCTATCTATCTATCTATCTATCTATCTATCTATCTATCTATCTATCTATCTACCCATGTCTATCTATCTATCTATCTATCTATCTATCTATCTATCTATCTATCTATCTATCTATCTTTGTCTCTGTCTATCTATCTATCTATCTATCTATCTATCTATCTATCTATCTATCTATCTATCTATGTCTGTCTGTCTGTCTGTCTGTCTCTCTATCTGTATGTCTATCTATCCGTCTGTCTGTGTGTCTGTCTGTCTCTCTAACTGTCTGTATAGCTTTCTTTACACCTGGCAATAAACAAGGCACATAAAGAGCCTGAGAGAGACAGCAGGAGGATCAAAAGAAAAGCACACCATTACACTCTTTCACCGACCTGACACATTAATTTCTCACCGTCCTTTGTACTCGTCCCCAGCGATCACCTGTTAAATGTTTATCAATAAGAATCAATTGAGGAGATTGTTAAATATTCATGATCTCGATGAATATGCCGAGGCTTTGGATGCATAATTGTGCAGCAGGTGGAGGATGGAACATGACCAACATTGCGAATTCCATCATGTTTGTTTACTGACTGCTGTCAACTGGCCGTCGCTCTCAATTTCCCCTCCGGGTAGCTTGTTATAGTTTGATTTTCTTTGCGATGGCTGCCCTCAATGTCATTCCTTTCAAAAGCCTCCTTGGCCAAATATTCCCGCTCACATGTGCCCGGTTCCAACGAGCCCGTCGTTCACGCGATCTTGCGTTTAAGTAATCTCACCACTCGCTTTCCCCACCGGCTCGCCGTTAGCTCACTCATGGGCCTCATACCTTCAGTTTGCCGGATAATTGCTTTCACAGGAGTCTATTTATAGATCTTCAGACGCAATAATGAGTCCTGACGCTAGAAATACGTTTCGTGAATAGACGCAGTTAGCAAGTGATAATGATTTTCAACACCCCTGCTGAAAGAATGGGATTTGCTTATTTATTTATTAAGTCAATTATTTCTGCTCATTAACAGAAGCTGTCCATCACAAGGCGACTTTTCAATGACAACCAGTAGCTTGCGCTCTCTAGTTTTTATGTTGCAGAGTCATGAATTTATACTGACGCTGATGCAACATCACGGAAACGTTTACAGTTGTGCAATTGGCAGATGCTTTTACTCCAAGAGTTACATCAGTTCATGCATTCTTTGGGAATCGAACCCATGACTTTGGCACTTCCGGTGCCATTTAAGCTACGGTAGCATTTCCATAGCATGCATCTGGTCATGTGATCTCAAAATGGCGGCTCTCACGAGACGACCTACTTCATGTGAAATAAAATATTTTGTAGGCCAACGGCATGCGTGGAGTTCTAAAGGTACATATGCTTGATTCTTTTACTGGGTACAAGTTTTTAAAGTGGACTTTAAAGCGCAAAACTCAGGCCTTTCCCATAAATCCTTTGGTAAAGCATCCCAGATCAGAGAGATCAAAAAAGCTGTCATGCAATGCAATGCAATTGTGGTTCGAGGCAGAGACCAACATGCAACCTTTGCCACAGTTGCTTTAGCTTTTATCTACCATTGTCTTAAATGCAGCACGTTATTTGTTTTTAAGACACACCGACCCTAAAATGTACTCTGTTGCCCCCTGGTGGCCAGAGCTGAAAGCAAAGGGGGAAAAAGCAGTGGAGTGATGGACAGCTGACGTGTAAAACGCACCACAATTATTCACCGCAACAATCTCGCAAAGAAATTCCACCATCCAGAGAACACTTGGCGGGAGAGTATGTGTTTGTGTACTGTTTGCCCATACACTGCTGTTATCCCCCCCGTAATTAAAGTGAAAGATAAATGAACACACACAGATGTGAACACAGATAGGGAAAACCAGAAGAGCGGGCGCAATATGGCCTGAACAGACCAAATCCGAGCACGCACACACATTTGCATGCCACTGTTTGTTCCTTTTCTTGATCCGACACCAGTTGGGCAGCTCTGTTTTCAATCTCCTCTCATCCGTGTTTGGCACAACTGGGGGTCTGTAATACCTGGAGGGAACAATGCGTTCGCGTTCACATGTATACAAAGGGAATGCTTCCGAGCTGCAGGAAATGACATCATGAGGATGCTAAGTCCAACAGTGCCGCACCACAAGGCTCAGTATTATGGCTTTTCACCCTATATATGCTACCCTTGGGAAACATCATTCAGAAACACGGTGTTAGCTTTTACTGTTAACGCTGCTAATACTCAGCTCTGTGTTTCCTTGCGGATGAAACGGAATGCATAGTTTATTTAAAATTTATTGACTAATAACTTCCTACTATTTGACCAAAACTTCAGCTAAGCATTGTTTGCATCATCGAAGCATTCCTTCCCTGTTTAACACCGCAAAGCTTCTTTACACAGTCTATATTTCGTGAAGCGCTAAGTAAATAAAGGTGAACTGACTTGACTCTCTGCGTTTGCTGTGACGTCAAAGACAGCAGGCTGGGTAAAACTGTCTATTTCAGATTCAGTTTTGATGCAGTTCTTTAGATGAATATTCAGTTATTCAGTATTCGTACACGTTTAAATCAGAATAAATTCACATTTAGCTCAGATTATGCGCAACAGGATCATCGTGACTCAATAAAAAATGTATGCATATGCAATTTTGTACAAGTTCAGTATAGATTAAATCTGGTGTGAATTTGAATCTGTATGAAATCGGATTGAATCTTTGTTCAAAAAATAAACTTAAAATAAATTTAGAGGCATCTCCGCACTGTATTGTATACAACAGCTTTGTTACTTTCACCTGAGTTGATACTGATCCGGTGTAGCAGATTATTTTAATGTTATTTTATGCACCTGCTGTTCAGCAAGGCATCTAATGTAATGGAAAAGGGGTGGGACAGGAGTTCTCAAACACTCTTGCTGTGGAGATTTCTATCAGACAACACACCCTTATTGCTTAGCATATTTGCTTAAGCTATTGTTACGCACACACTCATACAGCTGACTAGAAAAGAATATTTACTCTTGACCTAGAATTGTCGTCATATTATGCATACATACAGCCACGTGCACGCCTGGGAAAATCCTGATATATAGTATGAGACAGGTCTGATGCTAATGCAGAACATCAACAATCACATGCAAACTCATTATTTCATTAGTTCTTACTTTGTTTTTCAGTAATTACCACATGCATGTTTATGTATGCACACACACGCACATATATAGATCTATATATATAATATTCATTCATTAATATTTGTGCATTAAAATTGCCAATTGCAAATTGTCTGTTGCATGCATTCTCTTTTTGGTTTGTGTATTGTTTATAAGACTCTTTAGGTGCAGATGGGATGCAGTGAGTGTGTTTTTGGTTATTTATAGTGCGAGAGACAACAGAAGACGAGAAAGATGGAGAACACAGAAAGCTGTGTGAGTTTCTACACTTGTGAGAATGTAAAATGAACACAGAGATTACATAACTGGTTAACACACACACACACGCACGCACGCACGCACCGAGAGCGTATTATTGCACCGCTACTATTATCTGTGCAAGAGGGATGTTAGTGCTGTCATGATACAGCTTGTGTGTCACATAATGGACCTGTGTGTGCGGGTTAGGTTTGACTACGTTTTGGGGACCGAATGACACCACCAGAATAATAAAAGCTGAGCAGCCAACAGTCCCCTTGAGGAAAACGGCTTAGACATGCTAAATTATGTCGGGAAATGCAAAAATGTTCTCATGGTATGAATTCGTGCGAGTGATATCCGTCCCGTTTTCACGAATCCCTCGTGCGTGATGTCAAAGGTCAAAGAGCGTCTCACTGTCCTTCATAATTCAGCAATCAATCAGAAACGCACCGCTGTTCTCTGACGAACTGGCCCCAAACCCTCCGTAAAACATTATTGACCGGTCCTGCTTGAGCAGTTGTTATTATGAGACGAGCGTATGCTCCTTTCTAATGTAGTCCTTTGTGTAGTCTCACGTGGAACAGATATCAGTTAACAGATGTGATCGAATATTGTGCGAGCCGACATATTCTCGTCATTTGCTGTCTATTTAATTGCATTGTTGACTAGGAGGATCAGTTGAGACGCTAACGAGTACGGATGCACAATATTATCAGAACGTCATCAGCCCAATATGAAAAATGATGCATATGTGGCTTGCTGTTCATGTTCATGTTATTTGTGATCAATTTACAGGCTTACTGTAACCAAAATAACAATAAGGAGCTCTTTTGCTTTAGATAAGGATGCATGATATTGGTTTTGTGCCATTTTGTTGCTTAGTTTGACAGACGGCTATATCAGCGAAGCTTACGCCAGTGTTTTTTAAGCCGTTATCGGCCGATCCTGGTTACGTTCAGATGATATAGTTCACACTTAACCTTAGACCACAAATAAATGTTTAAACAACAAATAAAGGTTTACAACTGCATCGCGTTTGAAAAAAACGAACATAGTGATTTCTTATTATAAAATTCTTATTTCTTATTATAAAAATGTTTATTCAAATCAAAAGCAAAATAATATATTACCTATATCTTATTTACTGTATAATAATTCATTATTTATTTTATATAACAAAACTACATATTACTGTCTTCCAGCCGAAATGAGTTGAAAAATATCAGCATGTCGGATATTTGCAATTTCCAATTTCATGCATCCCTATTAAACACATTTTTTTTGGCTTCGAGGACACCTCAGGATTAAGGCCGGGAGGTGATTGTATCCAAAGAATCCATACCATTGAAACCTCATGAATATTTCAGGACAGATGGTGTTAATTCATGGACATGCTACACGCAGAGATCATCAGCGATCCGCTGATCTGACTGCTTCACGGCCCCCTTGAGACCAAACACGCACGCGCTCTCCAACACACTTCAGTGAACCTGCTAGTAATTACCTGCCCCGACGATCTAAGTCTAAATGAACACGACTGTCCCTGAAGGTCGCGGGGTCAAACGCGAAGCTCGGAATGTTACCTTCGGTGTTTGCTAAGGCGAGCATTACAGAATACTTAGCATTCGACATCTGTGCGTTGGCAATTTATCCTGCGCTGTTTGTCGAGATCATGCGTTTTGTCGAGAAGTATTAGGTTAGTTCACCCAAAAATGCTAATTCTGTCATCAATTACTCACCCTCGTTCCCGTAATAACCTTTGCTCGTCTTCAGAGCACAAATTAAGATATTAGGAGTTCAAGAGCTTTCCGACCGCAACTACGACGTTGAAGGCCCAGAAAGGGAGTAAGGACATCAATAAGCATAATTTTATAGAGCTACAAGAATGCTAGTGACAGATGCCGGCAGTCATTGACTTCCACGGTACTTTTTTCCATGCTATGCAAGTAAATGGCTGCCAGAAGTTGGGTTTGCAACAGAACCGACGCACAGGCGTCACGTCCTGCACACACCCATGAAATGTCTACACGCTGCAATATTACTTCTAAATATTTTAACCATTTTCTTATTTGCATTTCACCACGTGTCCGTCAGCGGCTGATCCCGCCTCAAGGGGGTTTCTAAATCCTGCTCGAGAGAGAGAGAGAGAGAGAGAGAAAGAGGGCGGAGCTCAACGCAAACCTGGTGCGCTGCCTACATAGACAGCATACTGTAGCTGCACGGTACAGTACAGTATAGGTGAACTGATGGGAATGCTTCCTCGAAGGCTGCTGCTCCACTTTTCCCGTCTTTCTTTCCTCCTGAAGAGGTGTCTGTGCGTAACGTGCCGTTTACAGCATCCCTGGCATCTAATGCTCCTCACAGCTCAAACGGAGAGCCGTAAAACCGCTTAGAGGGAGAAAGAGAGAGATTGGGAGGGACGCACTTCAGCGATAGAAGTGACACATATGGGCCGAGTTAAAGCGCCAGGGATAAATCTTACAGGAGGAGAGAACCGCAAGATGGAGACAAGCAGGGAGAGCGGGAATGCGTGAGGGGAAAGACACTAGTAATTCAGCAGCGCATTTACTTTGTTAGATCCGTTAACGGTGTTTAAGACAAGCCACAGAAGTCAGATGGTCAGATCAGCTGTTTGTAATACTGATGATAATTCCATTGACAATTTACTCTATATTTCTAATAATCAAGTGCAGACATTTTTTTGTAAAGAAACATTCATTTGCCAAACAATTGTGTGTTATGGAACCGTATAATAACATGTATTAACATTTGCAGTAAAATGATATTAGTAAATAAATCATTAGAAATGCAAGTAACAAATTCCAATTTATACATTGATGTTTGTTAAAGGAATAGTTAACCAAAAAAATCTAAAGTACCCCATATTTTACTCACCCCGAAGCCATGCTAGGTGTATATGACTTTCTTATTTCAGATGAACACATATAAATATATTGAAGCTCTGTATATCAGATATATTCACAAGAACTGTGACGTAAAACTAACCTATATGTATATATATATATATATATATATATATATATATATATATATATATATGTGTATATATATATATATATATATATATATATGTGTATATATATATATATATATATATATATATATATATATATATATATATATGTATATAGTAGGTATTTTATTTTATTATTGGTATTTTCTTACTGAATTTAAGGTTCTTTTCTCAAAATAACGAATAATGACTTTTTAATCTTTCTTGAGTAATTTACTCAATTACTATATCATTGATAATGCTGTGAACTGATTATACTAATATTTTGGAGTCTTACTTTGTTGAAATATTCATTAAAATCCCTATGAACATGTTAGAAACCACAAAGTCACATCCTTTGCACCGACAAGCGCTCACTGTTTTTGTCTTTTTAGGAGAGTGTTTAAATGTAGTCGAAGCAAGACAGTTTTACAGTACACGTCAACACAAAATACGGCAATAAAACAGAGCGGTGGGTGGAGAGTGAGAACAGATGGATGAATAGACGGATGGATGGAGCGGGAGAGAGCGAGTGACAGAGGTCTAATAGGGGTCTGGCAGCGTGGGCCATCCATCCACCTAGCATACAGATCACGGTTGATGTGAAACCAGCCAATCAGAGCACAGTTAACCTTAAAGTGAGCCAATCACAGCCACTGCCTGGAACAGCGTACTGGCAGAGCATTAGGTTATAATACATGTGCCGTATGAAATATGAATGTAGGAGATGGAACAGAAAAGCAAAAATATAAATGTTTTGACTAGCTTGTCTGAAATGCATGAAATGTACTGCTGTAATGTACATTCAAAGTTGAAGTGTGTAATTTTTGGGGCTTAAAATACTTATTTTCTTCTAATGAAGCTTAATGTGCAGAGACAACTTGAAGGAGGCTGCTGGTTTGTTGACTTCTTAAAAAAAATAAACACTCATCAAAGTCACGTTCATTGTGTTCAAAGTGGAGGAATTGATTTAGTAAAAAAATAAATAAATGCATAAGTTAATATTGTTATAAATTATTTATATACAGAAAGAAAGCAATGAACATTAAAAGCTTAAATGGTAAATTAGGCTAAAAAGTTAGTGCAATAATAATAATAAAATAAAATAAATAAAAAGCTTAGTAACAAATGTGGTAAGTTTATATTGTTATTATTTGCAGCGCTTCTTGGCATTGTAATTCTTTTCATAATTAAAGATTTCCTAATGGGATTTTGGAGAGGCTCACAATTACTTTGAAAGGATAAGATCTCACCTTCCCCGCAAATCACTCTCCAAGGCCACGCCTCCTCCAAACACGTCTTTCAGAGATGATATAAATAATGTAAAGATGTAAATCTCCTTGTATTTGAAGCTGTTAAAGGTGCTGTATGTAGTATGGACAGTGGCAGAACTAGGCATTGCAGTCCGGCCCCTACTTTTCAGACTTGATGCACACGCAGGTTGCCAGATTGACGACACCAACAGGCAACCCGGGGTGACAAAATACACTTGGGTAAACTGACAGTGGGCGTATTACATAGATCAAATATATATAAATATGTTAACTAGCATGTTTCTTAAATATCTGTAAACATATTAAGGTATTTTTTATGCTTTGGGAAAAAACATAGCCCCTTAACATAAAACAGTCTTGCAATTTAATCCAGTTTTCAAATACTTTTTTAAAATTGGTTTTAAATCAACTGGAGCGAGTTCGGAGTGACAAATGTGTTTAAATACCTTTATATAAAAATCTTAACTTTACAAATGTAGATTTACAAGAGACTTTGTTTCTGCAGGAAATGATTCGGTGGTGCACACTTACACTACACCTTCAGTTCAGTCCGTAAGCTGCTATTTTCATAATTCCTGCGTGCAAAAAAAGCTGTACATTATTTTTCACCGCCCTTGAGCGAGGATCGTTCCTCTGCTCCCCAGTGTTGGTAACAGCCAGCATGTGCTTCCGAGCATAACTAACGCGTTGCATTGTCGTGTCGTGTGCCAGCCTCTCTCCGTTTGACTTGAGCTGAACTCCACTCCCAGCGCAAGACCAGGTTTAATTCACGTCCGCTGCTGTGACCTTGTCATCCGTTCTAACGCGAGACGGAGAGAACGGCCCATAACGCGCGCAGCGCCACGCCATCCAGGAACATTCCCAGAGTCTCTGCTCGAGCCGCACCTGTGATGCCACCGGCTTCCAAAGAGCCCGCTTTCTTTCTCCTTTTGTTTCTTTTTTTTTTTGCGTTTGAAGCATCTCTGCAACCCCGTTCGGTGTCTTTTGTCTCCGCTTCCTCTTCACATTCCTCTCGGCACCATTACCGTGCCGCTCTTTATTTCATTACCACTCATAAATCACTTCAGAATCGTTCAAAACAAATGTAAATTACCCTCATTACCTGACTGAACAATTAGACGCAGGCACACAGAGTCATTTTAGGATAAACACTCCTCGTAGGAAAGAAAAATCACGAATGGAATCACTTAAGACCTTTGTTGTTTGATGTCATTTGATGTAATGCATTTTCTTTTGAAACGTTAGCAAACGCTTAACATCACAGATGCCAACTGTCTATTAATATTAGCTGGGGGACGCTCTAATTCAAGACAGGATTTCATTGGACAAAAAATGTGTGAGATGATGTCATCAATATGTTTGGTTTGTTTTTACCCGGAAGAGAGACTTCACATTTTTAGCTAAAAGTTAGTAGCACTAGCAGTCGTGATCTAAACAGCCATTTTTGGAGTCTTCAATATCTCAGTCGACTCTACTAGACGATAGAGAGATGAAGTGAGATGTTCGCTGATGTTTCTTCTGAGAAGCGTGCGGTTCCTGTAGAGTTCTAGGAGGAGATCTCTACATTTCAAACAGTGCACAGGCGTACAACCGTAAGCAAGAAACCATCCATACTCATGCTATACTTTGGCTCATAACTATCGAGCAATCGTAGGAGAAACAGCCGAGACAAGGTTGACTAAATTTTACGTTTTCCTTAGACTTTAAGCCGTTGGTGTGTATGTAGGATCCGTACAGTTGAAAAAAAAACGCAAGGGGACGTAACATTTCAGCGGCCAATCACAATGGATAGCTGGCCAATCGGAGCACACCTTGCTTTTCCGAACGGTGAGCTTTGTAAAAATGTTTCATGAACATGTTTCAGAAAGGTGGGGCTTAGAGGAGTAACAATAATGTACGTTTTTTTTAGCGTTAAACTGCATGAACGCGTTGTTACACCGAAAACACTAAATAATGGGATTTTTAGCATTGTCATATGAGCCCGTAAAGCAATATTTCGCCCCAAAAAGGAATATTTGCTGCTTCTAAAATTGGCTAGCCGGTTTAAAGAAATAGTTCACAGCAAAATTAATAAAACATTTACTCACCCCTCGACTTGAATCAGGAGAGAAAGCAAGCTAAAACATTTAAAAAGAGGATTTTTGAAAACAGCAGCACTGAACAAAGAGTTATTATGCATTACGAACATCCATAATGTGTTTCTTACACACACACAGCTTTTAGATGTGAACTGATCACTGCAAGAAATGAGTTTTCTGATTTTTACTGGTAATAATGGTGCTTTCTGTTTGAAATAAGGCTAATTTTCTTACCCCATTGGCAGATTATTACGCTTGTTTCAAGTAAAAACTTCATTTTGACTTGTTTTTTTTTCCGAAGACAAGACAGCAATTTTCACTTATCTAGAAAATCCTCCTTGATTTTATTTTGGCTGGAAACGAGACAAAAAGTCATAGCATTTTTTGCAGCGTAGATCGCTTTTTATTGATTATTGTTGTGTTTTTAGCTGTTCTGACGGCACCCATTCACCGCAGAGGATCCGTGGCTGAACAAGGGATGTAAAGCTATATTTCTCCAACTCTGTTCTAATGAAGAAACACGCTCATCTACACCCCAGATAGCCTCAGGGCGATAAAATTGTGCGCTAACAATCAAAGCTTCATAGGTTACACGCTATAACACTCTCGTTTTTCTCTCACACAAACATATCTTGTTCCATTCGTGGCTGCATAATACATGCAACGCAAGCCCTCAACATCCCCGTCGACGTGTACCTCCTCTGTTTCGCACATAACATTATTTCACTCCCGTCTGGCAGCAGACCCTCTCTGGCCCCCGGCCGCGTCTCTCTCCCCAGGCTGCGCCGCCCTGAATACGGGGGGAATCTTATCTGATCCAGATAGCGGCCAAACAGCTCTCCGCTGAGCTGCCGTGCTGCACAGATAGCCTTCTCCCTCTCTCGCTCGCTTTCTCTCCGTCGCTAAAAGAGCCCCTCTGAAGTGCTGGAAAGGTCAAGTCACCAACAAATCATTCTCAGCCTCACGTTTAGAGCCATTGTCTCGCTGTGACCAGGGCAAAGCCGGTAAGCTCGAAGGACAAGAGCCTCTCAGAGCCGTCCGCTCTTCCTCCGTCTGGGCCAAGGAGGTCTGTGTTACCTGGAGAGAGCAATCCGTTAGCATGACAGTTGTTAGGGTAGTGCATCACCACTTGGAAGTACACAGATATATTTTGACATTTTGCAGCCAGATGATATAGATCTTATGTAGCCACGCCCCTTTTCCGCGCTCGTCAGCTGGCTTCCTGTTGAACAGTAAGCTCGTACCAATTGTGAATGGTAATAAAAGGTTCATATTTTGCTTTTGGGAGTCCCAAACAATAGATTGACATGCATGTAGGGCTAAACAATATATTGCTTTGATTAGCAATGAATCAAAGAAACGGCTTTACTGATGAGATGCGATTACATCGTGCAGCCCTACTTGCAAAAAATGACTCAATGACTCCCAAACGATTCGCTCAACGATGCATTTTTCGAAACCCCTCCTTTCTGTGATTGGTCGATTTCACATGCACCTCATAATAAAAGCAATGCTTGCGAGCGAAGTGCTGCTTTGTGTACAGCGTTACCGTTTTTTAACGCTCCAGACGTGACGCCTAGTGGTGAAGAATGAGTTTTAATTTACATTCAGATCAACACAAATAGACCAACAAGTGGGCGAGCAATATGCTAATATTTCATGTTAGCGTCAACGGGATACAGCTTGTTATTCGTTTTAAAAACAACTCGTTTCAGTGATTCAGAGTCGACTTTTTCTTTTGAGAGAAAATCATTTTATGCACTTTTGGGTTTAAAACTTGGATGTTTCCATTCATGAAAGGTCATTTTCAAAATACAGGTTTTATTAGCGTGCATCATAATCGTCACGATTTGAATCATAACACTAAATGTTTACCTTCCGCAGTTGTTTGGTTACCAAATGTTTTTCGCAATATCTTTTGTGTTCAACGAACGGAAAAATGAATACAGGTGTGGAACAACTTCAGGAGGAGAAAATGTTGACAGGACTTTTATTTTGGAGGATTTCTATCATTTAGCATTAAATGTCGATTTACCATTTTTAAATGTCGAAACAACAACTGATATGATTTCAGCAACATTTTAAGGTGCTCAGAATAGTAAAAATATCCTTTAAAATTGAATTTCCCCTGAAGGGGATTTGTTGGTGTGTTCGCAGGAGAAACTTTAGTGCGTAGGCGCCCTCTCTGTCCATGTCTCGTCCTGGAAAAAAAACATTTAGGCATTAAAGCAGATTAGCAGTCCAAATTGTGGCTTTGAGGTGTCCGGTAACAGGAAAGGATTTAGCATTTAAAATGAAGTCCCGGTCGCCAAAAGAAACTCGGTTTCTTAAGCTTTGAAGTGGAATATTGCATGCACGTGCGAGGCCACAATGGAAGCTGGCGACATTTAGGCATGAACACCTTAAAGTATACGTCTTAAAGAGACAGTTTTAGTATTTTCAGTCATATGTGAGCAAGCAACGTTTTATGTGTGAACAGTAAAAATGATTCTTCTACAAAGCTGTGGGTTTTATAGTGGACCGTAAAGCTGCATTGCAGTCGACTGGCCTTCAAACATAATCTGAAGTAAATGGGTTTTAGGCAGGGTTTTTAAGCTACTAAGCTTAAAGGCCCTGACAAACCCGCCGTCCTTACATCCTTTGAATGTTTTGAAACCCCGCGCTTGTCCATAATCGACCTTCACCTGTAAATTCATCATCATAAATGTTGACAGTAATGGAACATATTGTAAAGCTGCTCCATTTTTTCCCAGCCAGGTGTAATTGCAAACGAGAGCCATATGGCCGTGTTTCATATTGATGTTCTAATCAAATGTGTCCTTACATTCTTTAAAAGTCACAAAAAGCATCTATCAATGGACTTCAGTCGGGGTAGAGGCCATATTTAATTTTACATTACTATGGCAGAGCTTTAAGGAGCCTGAAAGCATTAAACTGCATTGAAAATTTATTTATATATTTTTAGTCTTCGTGCACTTGTCAGATGTTTTTACACGCAAAATATTGGGTTTATTAAAACATTTTGTTGATATTTGTGATTAATCACACTATTTTAAAAAATGCAATAAAATAATATAATATAAATAAAACGTGTTTAATTCTTTTGCCTAAGTGCTTAATATTTAATTATTTAAATATTATATACATATATATATATATATATATATATATATGATTACATAAAATGAAAATTAAATTAAAAGATTTCATTATTTTATATATAAATATTAAATATAATAAATATAAATAATAAATATATAATAATATTATATATTTATAATATAAAAATATAAAAAATATAATATATAATAAATATTAAATTACATCTGAGCACTTGGAAAATTTGTTGCAATCTTTGTTGCAATATTATATAAATATGAAATATAAATAATATTGTAATTGTTTTGTTTTTAAATCTGTATTGGTTGATTGCTACATTTATTAACCTGACAGCCCTAATATTTTGTTCGTATTAGCTTTTCTTTGTCCACGTGAATTTTTTATTTTTTTTCAGAGCTGTCATCACCAAAGCCTAAAGCAGTTTACCTCACTGAACAAACAGCACAGCCTTATTTCTACTGTGACATTAGAGGCATCTCTGAGAGACCCGAGCGAGAGGAACCGAGTTATCTTAATGTTCCTGTCATTAACTCTCGTCTGTTTAAGGACCATCAACAATCATCCCGTTTTATGAGCTCTCGTCGTGTCTTAATGCATTATAAGCACTCTGGATATTCGCGGGGTGTTATTATAATTTGTCTTGCGGCCGGTCAGACGCACAAGAGCCGTAATTATTTTACAAGCTTCGCAATCTCCTCCGTACCACTGAAGACCTGGGAAAATGATGTCTTTGCTGCTCTGGAAGCACGGGGGCCTTTGTTTGCTTCGTACATTTCCCATTATTACCTTCTAGGAAGCCAGCCGTTTAGCCACCCGGCGGAGATGGTTATTGCTCCGAGGTTGCTCTTTCGTAGCTTCAGAGACTTAATGGAGACACGCGTGAGATTAGCGGAGATTAGGACACCTAAAATAAACAGTCTGTGTCTTTATAACAACCGCGCACATTAAGACTAGACATGCGCTTGAAGAAAGTAAACAGATGCGCGTTGACTTGCTCCATTGATGACACCCAATGGAGTCGACAAAGAATTGCTTCTTTCCTCTCCGTCTGCTTTCATTGGCTGAGCAACACCGATAGTCCCGCCTCAAACTCACGCGATTGGTCGTAAAGGAAGTTGACGCAACAAACGCTCCTTTTAGAAGCAAAAATCTCCATTTGCTCTCCATTTCATTTGCTTTGTAGGAGAGACAATTGAGATCTCATTTGTGATTTTTCTTCCCTACAGGTGTGTGTGTGTGTGTTTTCAGCAGATAAAGTCGAAGCTATTTTTTTTCTTTCTTCCTTAAGGCAGTCAAGCTGAAATGGACCTAGATATGGCTTGCTATAAAGACCTCTGAGCTCCCTTGCTGTCTTGCTATCTATGTATACAGCTTCCTTCTAAGTGAGATGGAATATAAACGCGAGGGAACCTTGTAAGGGATTCTTTGTATGCTATAGATAGAAATACGCCGTACTTACTCCTTACCTTAGAATTGAATTCAGTGGAATTCGATATTAGCATATTGCTAAGCTAACAACATGGTACTCGAATAAGCGTTTAGATAAGTCATGATTAAATTGAGTAAAATTGTTTAACTGTTATTTGTTTGCTTGGATGTTGCTGCTTTAGCACTGCGCCTGTTGCAGTGTATTCTGGGATCGCGTCGTAGAACTAAGGATCATGAAATTGACCAAAATATGAAATCTTAGAAGTCAGCGAAATCAGTAGTGCTTTCAAATGATTAATCATGATTAATCGCATTCAAAATAAATGTTTTTTTTTATTTTTTACATAATATACAGGTGTGTACTGTTTATTTATAACAACAAACAAATACAGAATATATTTTGAAATTATTATGTATTTACATTTATATATTTATCATATAGTGTGTACTGTGTATATTTATTATGTATGTATAAATACACACACATGCATGTATATATTTAAGATTTTTTTATATATTAAATATATTTATATATAATGTAGAATTGATGTAAATATTGTCAAAATGCATACTGTATATGTGTGTATTTATATGTACATAATAAACCCATAAATATTTTAACAAAAACTTTTATTTTGGAATGCGATTAATCGTTTGACAGCACTAACGCATTTATACATTCATATAAATTAAACCATATTAAATATATAAACGTTCTTAAAAATATATACGCATATTTGTGTATTTGCATAATAGATATACACAGCACATGCACATTTATTATGTAAACAGAGACTTTTATTTTGGAATGCGATTAAACGGCACTACTTTATTTCTGTTAAAAGATATTTGCTTTTACTAAATGCAGCGCTTCAAGTTAGCATTTTTAGTTTTCTACTATACTAAGTGTAGTATGCTAGTATGCGATTCTGAATTCTAGATAGGGTGCTCACTAGGCTCTAACGCATTTCTAAAAGAAGTTTCAGGAGATGTTCAGCTCACGGGCTTTTGATGGCCAAACTCATTTGTTGGAGGCACAAACAAAAAAGTATGTTTTGTAGATCAATAAGCGCATTAAAAAGCTCGCCCGTCTCTCCAACACTCAGTAGTTTCTTCAAGGGCACTGTTGGGACACTGGGTGTATTTTAAGAAGCGGTTCCTCAAAGAGCCTTTTGCAGTGGAAATGCCTTGAGAAAACTTTTTTTTTAACACGAGCCTGTGAGCGTGCCGTTGTTTGTGCCGCCGCGTGAGTGTGTGCTGCTCTCCGGACACCAGACCCGCTCAGAACGGAGAAGGCCGAAGCGGACACACAGTCCACCAATTACCGCCAAATGTCAGGGTTAAAGAAAAGCCGGCGCCGGAGAGAGAGTCTTCATTTGCTCCGGAGAAAATGTCATACTCCGCCTGCTGACCCCCAGGCCTGCCCTCCAAAGAGAAGGAGGGAGCTTTTGGGACGTATCTGCATAAAGCCTTATAGTTTTTAAAGGACTTTGCATTAAGAAGCAGCGGTGAGAAAAGTTACTTTTAAAAGTTGCAATATTGCACGAAAAAGTCAATAATTGCATTATTTAATTACTTTTTGTGGACGGTTTACTTTTGCTGTACTTGGGCTTACTGCGTTTGTTTGCCTTTTAGTAATGAAAAACCCACAAGTTATGTGTTTGGCAACTGCAAGAGCCATTGTACACTAAAAACTGAGAAAAAGAAAAAAATTGTAGAAACAATTTTTACGTTTTAAATTGCACATAAAATAACAAAAACATTAAACTTAATTTTTTTATGTTAAACTGAAATAGTCTTTTCAATACATTTTTTTTAATTAATGTGAAAACTAAATCTAGCTTAAGTTATAAAATAGTTAAAAGTATATAAAAGGTATTTGACTAAATGTAAACAAAAAAATTCGAAATGTACCAATAACATTTTTTAAATAAAGTATATATAAAATATAAATAACAGCTGACTAGAATTGATAACTGTATAACGTTTTTTTAAATTTATATAATTTAATAGAATCAAAAAATAAATATAAAATATTAATTAATTTGAATTAATGTATATATACTGTGTATATGTACTGTAAAAAATGTAGTCCTCTTCGAAATCTAAATTTTTCCATTTGCCCAATTGAATTTCTGCACAATTTCGCTGTTGCCACAATTAAAAAATCCCAAATTAAATTGGGTCGATGGAAAAATTCAGATGCAACGAGTCACTAGAAAATGTTTAGTTTTTTACAGTGTGTGAATATATCTATATGTATGTATAAATTATAAATGCAGCCTCCGTATTTTAACATTAATGATTTTTTTCTTGTAAATGAGCTTTTATTTTTAGGTGTTTATGTTGAAGTTAATTCACTTCAATTGCAAATAAAAGGTTATTAATTAGGTAGTTCCATGAAAATATAATTTCCTACTGTAAATATATCAATACTTGCATTGCTAAGGATGATTTTCTCAGTATTTAGATTTTTTTTTGCAAATAGTATCTCGGTCCAATCCTAACATCCTTTTATCCTATATATTCAGCTTTCAGGTGAGGTATAAATCTCAATTTCAACAAAACTACACCTATGACTGGTGTTGTGGCCCAGTGTCACATATGTGATCCGCAAGATGGTCTTTAATGATAATTAAAAGTTATTTAATGCATTTACACCAATGAACGGTGAGGTTTATGCCGGTATTGTCCAGAACCTACAGGGCATTTCCAAACATTTGGAGGACACTGTATCTCAACAGACTGTCAGACGCTAAAAAAAAACACAATAAAGTGAGAAAAAGAATCACACGTGCAGGCAGGCAGACGACCCGAGCCTCTTCACGAGCGTCTGTGTTTTATGGAGTCCGCAGCTCTGCCCAGTTCATGCTCTTGCGTCGAGGCCAGAGGAGCAGGGATATAACAGTCCCCTTCTGGAGCCCGCCGGGCCCGACGTGCTAACTTATCATAAAACATGCTTTACAGGACACTTTAATTCAATGAACGGGCTGAGAGAGAACGAGGAGGAGAAAGAGAGATAGAGGACACCAGGTGCCCATTTATCTTCAGTAATTTGTTTATGGCAAGTGGAGTCTGGCTGGATTCGAGGGTGGGCCTTGCGAACACTGTGTGTGTGTGTGTGCGTGCGTGTGTGTGTGTGTGTGTGTGTGTGTGTGTGTGTGTGCGTAACTGGCAGCGGAGGGAATCTAGGACGTGAACCTGGAAATGTCTCCGTTTGTGGAGCAGATGAGATTCAGAGTCCAAATGGGCTGCTGTCCCTGCTGGAAAATCCAGCTAAAGCCAGCTCAGGGTGCTTGGTGGTTTTACATGGTCTGGATCTGCTCATTATCTGGTCTAAGCTAATTCAGGCGGTTAAAAGGATGGTTGAGTTGTTTCTGCATTATTTACTCACCCGTCGAGTCAATGTTTTTCCCCCATTAATGATAAAAGATGGGGACAATGGTTGTCAAGTGCCAAAAAAGATCAAAAGCGCATCATAAAATATTGTCCATATGGTTTTGGACTATTTTTGAAGTCGCATGAATTATTGAACTATTTGTTTTTCCAGAAGAACTACAGAGTGATGCTCTGATATCATTGCTGTCTCATTTCTCATACATTTAACTTTTTTCTATATAAACATCTATAAATATATATTTATTCTAATTTAACCTTTTACTTTTTAATATATATATATATATATATATATATATATATATATATATATATATATATATATACACACATATATATATATATTTACACCCATATATATATTATTCACACACACATATATATATATATATATATATATATATATATATATATATATATATATATATATCACTATAATTATAATTTTAAAATATTTATTTTTGGATGATTTTAGAAATCTTTATGGACTTTATACAGTAGCATTCTTTGCATATTTTTGATGCATTTAAACTTTTTTTGTTTTGTTTATTAGAAATTAGAATATTACAAGTCTATAAGACCTAAAGAAATATATATTATTTAATAGATTTCATAGCTAAAATACTAGCCTTAAAACTAGCACAACAGTGAACCATTTTTTCCCTAAACTATTCAATGTCATTTTCAAGTCATGTAATAGTTTCATATCAATTTTAAGTCGTTAGGCGTGGGAAATCTTTCTTGATAGTTTTGATCACCGCTTACTTCCGTTGTATGAAAAGCAGCAGCTTGGAACGTTCTGCTATAAATCCCTTTTGATCAGAAAATCGAGCAAGTTGAGCGAATAACGGAACGGTCCATAAGGATTTCCAGATTTACGTTTGGTTTTAGGGCTTGATAAAAGCCGTGTTTCGAAACCAGCTTGATCATCTTAAACTGCTAATTGATGGGATTCACTCCGGCGTTTAATTTCTTTAGCCGCGTGCGACCTCCGTGTCAACATCTTCAGGACGCCAGTTTAATCAGTCCTGTATTTGTGCATCTACCTGACCAGCGCAAAATGAGTTTCCTGCTTTTCATTAAACCTCGAAACTCCTCAGTTAAACTTCCAGACGAGACCTCAACTTTTTAATTAAACCTGGCATGATTCTGTTTGTCTTATTTAGTTAAATAAGGACAATCCGGAGAGGGCCGCTTGCGATTGAGACGTCAGCCTAGATAATGATGTCAGAGACCAACTGTTTCCTGTTTCGGAGCAGGATGATGCAGGATGAGGCTTGCACGAATCCTCTAAACATAAACTAGAACGTCTCCACACATCTAGGCCTCCGGGGCGAGTCGAGTAGCTTTTTTCTACAAGCTTTTTTGCTGTTTCTTCAGTAGACTGTGGCCTTTATTATGTGGCCGTTTTTAATTCTATGTTTTAGCCATATAGGTTGTCGCATAAGTGTCTGTATAATGGCTTATTTTTGGGACTTTTAGGCCTGGTTTCATAGACAGAGCTTAGCCTTAATCGGTATTAGTTCAGTTAGGACAATTAATGAATATGGCTTCGAAAAAAGCAAAACGAAGCTACTGATATGTTTTAAGATCAGTCAGTGCAGGTCTTGTTGTAACATATTTGTAGAAAGCCAGTTTAACATGGAATAATAAAATGTTAATTGCTAAAATAATAACGATAATAATAATTCAGCGCATTTTTGATGCATAATAAAAAAAATGAGAAGATCGTTGTGTTAACATTAGTTAATGCACTAGGAACTAACATGAACTGTATTTTCATTAATTAACATTAACAAAGATTAATAAATAGCGTAATGTGCTTTGATGCAACCTGTGTTGTTAAAAGCACTATATAAATGAAAATGATTGATTAATGCATATTTCATTGTTTGTTCGGGTTAGTTAACACAGTTTTTTCCTTTCTTTTCCTATTTTTTTTGTACATAATAACCACTCACTCACTACGTAAAATGTTAGCTATGAAATTAGCCTCAGCAAGAAAAAGAAATCGTCCGTTTAGTTCTGAAATACTAGAACTAAATGGCCATGGACGATGGATTTGGGCAAAGAAAAAAAACTTAATAGAAATCAATGGAATCGTGTGCCTGGTTACCAATTTACTTCGACAGAAGAAAGAAACTCGTACAGGTTTGGAGCAAGTGGAAAGTAAGCGCACGATAACAGAATATTTCTTTTTTGGCGAACTGTCTCTTTAAGCTGAATGAAGTCGTGTTTGTTCGCCTGCTCGACAGATCATTCCTAAACAGTATTACCGCTGAACGTCTGTATCTGTCGCTTTTCTCTCCCTCCGCTCCGTCGTTCCACTCGTCCCCACAGGGCAGGAGAGTAGGCCGGCAGTTGTTTATCTGTTGTCCTTCATCTTTATGGCTTTATCGGGGGAACAACGGAGCGAGACAGCGAGAGATAGAGAGAGAAATTACAGGGGTAGATTATGGCGAATTGTTAAATGAATAGAGCATTGCGCTGAGAGGAAGAGTGAAGATGGACATGAGCGGACACATGGGAGAGATGAAAGACGGAGTGGATGACCATGAGACGAACCCCGGCGTTTATGAATATGACAGAAGAGAGGCCGCCTGACCTTTAAGCCTCCATTAATCACTGCGCTAATGGCCAAACTGATTAGGAGAGGAGCGTTCACACTCACAGCCGTTTAGAGACGAAACCACCACAAGTCATTCATTCACAGAGAGACAGACCTCAGGCACAGCCACAGAGTTCTATCTGTCTGTCTGTCTGTAGGTCTACCTGTCTGTGTATCTGTTTATCAGTCTACCTAGGTCTATCCATCTATTTTCTGTCTGTCTGTACTCAACCATCCATCCATCCGTCTATGTCTCTATCCATCAATTTTCTTTCTGTCTGTCCGTCTATCTTCTCTTTCTCTGTCCATCCATCCGCCCGTCTATTTATCTGTCTATCAATATTCTATCAGTTTTCTGTCTATTTATTCATCCATTCATCCATCTGTTTATCTGTCTCCTTTCTCCTTGTGTGTCCATTCATTCATCCATCCATCCGTCTATTTATCTATCTATCAATCTATTTTCTGTCTGTCTATTCATGCACCTATCTATACGTCTATCTTCTCTTTCTCTGTCCATCCGTCCGTCCGTCTATCTATCAATTTTCTATCTGTTTTTTGTCTAGTTTCTGTCTGTCTATTCAGGCATTCATCCGTCTGTCTATCTGTCTACTTTCTCTTTGTGTGTCCATTCATCCATCCATCAATCTGTCTGTTTGTCTGTCTGTCCGTCTATCTTCTCTTTCTCTGTCCATCCATCCGTCCGTCTATTTATCTGCCTATCAATTTATTTTCTGTCTGTCTATTCATGCATTCATCCGTCTGTCTGTCTATCTGTCTCCTTTCTCTTTGTGTGTCCTTCATCCATCCGTCCATCCGTCTATTTATCTGTCTATCAATCTATTTTCTGTCTGTTTGTATTCAACCATCCATCCATCCGTCTATATCTCTATCCATCCATTTTCTGTCTGTCTATGTATGCATCTATCTGTCCGTCTGTCTGTCTATCATCTATATCTTTTCTTTCTGTCCATCCATCCATCTATTTATCTGCCTATCAATTTATTTTCTGTCTGTCTATTCATGCATTCATCCGTCTGTCTGTCTATCTGTCTCCTTTCTCTTTGTGTGTCCATTCATCCATCCGTCCGTCTATTTATCTGTCTATCAATCTATTTTCTGTCTGTTTGTATTCAACCATCCATCCATCCGTCTATATCTCTATCCATCCATTTTCTGTCTGTCTATCCATGCATCTATCTGTCCGTCTGTCTGTCTATCATCTATATCTTTTCTTTCTGTCCATCCATCCGTCTATTTATCTGTCTATCAATCTATTTTCTGTCTGTCTGTTCATGCATCCATCTGTCCGTCTATCTTCTCTTTCTCTGTCCATCCATCCATCCATCCATCCATCCATCTGTCTGTTCATGTCACATAGTTGGACTCTTTGTGTTGTTTTCTTGTCCCATGTGCTCTGCGTGCCCTACTTTCTGTTAATGGTCTCACTGTGTCCAGGTGTGTTCAGTTAATTGTCATTTACTTTGTGTATATAGTTCCTGTTTTTTTCAGTTTGATACGTGTGCTTATTTTCTGTCTGCCTGTAGCAGTGTTATTTGCTCCTTTGTGTAAGATTAAAAACTATTAAGATTATGTTCTCGTCTCCCTGAACCACACCGTGACAATTTATCTGTCTATCCATCTATTTTCTGTCTGTCCTTGCCTGTCTATCTTAGCTATTTATTTTCTTTTTGTCTCTCTAGTCATCCATCCATCCATCTATTTTCTGTCCTTCCGTCTGTCCATTCTATCAATTTATCTGTCTATCTATTCGTTTTCTGTCTATTCTGTCCATCTGTCTGTCCTTGTCTATGTATTTTCTATCTTTTTGTCTCTGTATTCATCCATCCATCCATCCATCCATGTCTATTTTCTGCCCATCTGTCCATGCAACTGTCCATCTGTCTACCTGTCTATCTATGTATCCTTCTATTATCTGTCTGTCTGTCCATCTATTCAGTTCATCACATGGTAAAAGGAGGTCAGTATAGGATACAGTTTTGCACCCAGCGTTCTCGGCTGTATATCGTTCATATGTATTACATGCACGCAGCTTGAATATCCATAGTACAAAAAGAAGAGTAGTGCTCAACAATGACACACTGAACACCGTTTAGATAATTCACTTCGGTTAGCTCAAACCGAGTCGCTGGTGTTCACCAAAGTCTGCACGCAGCATCTCATGTCCTTCTTTGCTGTTATATTTAGTTTCATACGGCATGTTTTGGAGTCGGGTATTGCTAACTCTCAGGAAAAGCGTGACTGTGGTTTGACTGTAGTTGAAGCGCTTTAAAGCGCGAGTAGCTCGTGGCGTGACGAGTAGCTTCCCCAACGCTGATCAGCAGAAGCACGAAAACACACAATGAAAGCTTTTCACGTGCGTGACATAATAGAGAAGATACGACGCAGAGAGTTAGCGCCTTTTGTATGCGATGACGGGTGCGATTGTTTCCGTTTAATAGTCTGATCATCTCACGAATGAGTTTTAAGCCTCAGTTGACATTTTCAGTGAGTCGTCTGGGAAGTGTAGAGAGAGAGAGAGACTGAGGTTTTCAGTTTCTCAGGTCATGCAATATAAATCTCTCTTTAGGCCGAGGCTAAAGCTTTTTATCTGCGCTAAAGCACACTGTGTGTACGCGTGAAGCCGTCTGCTCTGTTTGCCTGCTACTGGACATTTGATCCCGTATTACTGGATGAAGAAAACGGCTGAAGAATGAATGGGTGCCGCTGACCCACACCCACATGTGACCCGTACGCCGCGGACCGATGGAGGAAATGTGCCGCTCAGATCATTCTGGAACTTTTCCTTGACCTTTTGACAGAAAACTTTTTCTTTAAACTTTCCTTTTATTCTGTGATAACAGGCTCATAGTGTACAATGGTTTCTGGGAGTGAGTTATTGAGAACTATAACAAATGTTATCATCGTGAAATCTAGTTTACATAAGGACGAGAATCACATTTTGCATCCGGTTCATAATTAGTCCACAAAAAAGCTAAACCCAAATGGCAGACTGCTGCAATAAACTGCTTAAATCATTGGGATTCGGCCGGTGACCAATTAGGAAGCGCTGCTTGTGTGACTGTCACAGGATAAAAATCTTCATTGGGAAGAAAGGAAGAAAAAAAGAAAGGCGTAACGCCATGAGAAGGATTTTTGAGCTTGTTTTAGTTTAGGTTTATAGGCATTTCAGCTTTTTTGACTGGCCAAAATTAGCTGGGATTTTTTTTTTACAAATATACTTTTTTTTAAATAAATTTTTAATTGTTTCTAGTATTGGAAAATATCCTCTTATGCTCTTCCTTTTAATTATTTTTATAGGCTAAACTAGTGTTATTTATATAGTATTAATGGTATTTATTCATATTTTGGTTTACGTTATTTTTTATAATTTCTGTTTTGAATTCAGTTTTATTAGATAAAAATAATAATAATTTTAACTTTACAATAATCTCAGTTTTAGCACATGTTTTATTTCAGTTCGTTGCCAAGGCAATTATTTTCATCTATTACTTTATTTCAATTATAAGCTTGTAGGGTTAATTTTTTTAAATATATGACCCAAATAAGAATTTTCACCAGCTGTTGTCATCTGAAAAAGTAAGTAACAAGTCTGTCACTTTTGTTCTGACCAACGGAGAAAAAGAAGCGTTACAATAAATCACGCTACCATTGGTGACTAAATCGAACTAAATCTCATCAAACCCTGGAAATTATTATTATTGTTATTATTTGTTCTCAAGTTATTAATGTTGACAACATCAGCATTGCGTTTGTATCTATGGTGTAATAATGTGTACATTTCAATTTCTCGTCATAACCATTTCAATTTTCATGACAACAAACTAGAACCGTTTGTCTTTAAAATACAAATCTAGTGTAATACCAGGCTTTTAATAGTTTTAGTTATATATAACACTGACCTGAATTAGGCTCTAAAACTTCAAAACATAATGTTTGTTTAATAGTCTTTCTTTTTTTTAATGGCTGAACAGGTAAACACCAAATATGGGCATGGCACATAAATATGGGCAGTCTTAATGCATCCATTCTCGCGATGTCACACCCATCATTTATAAAAGGCATTTTTGAACTGGGAAGGAAGTTTTGTAAGTTTTGAAAGAAAGCATCGTGTTTTCACAGTAAGAAATGAAGAAACATTTGAACTATTCCTTTAAAACCCCATTTAAAGTGGCTTTGAGGTCAAGTCTTTTTAATAAATCTGAATGGAGGATGTTTAGCAGGAAGTGCCGGATGGGCTGGTGTATAGTACATCAGCCGTTTCATGCGCTCACACACACACACACACACACCCTGCATTAAAGCTGTCAGTCAAGTGCTGGTACCATCACACATGGGATGCTGGGGTCACATGACTAGCCAGGGAACAGATTAAATTACTGTATCCATGACAACCAGCCAATGAAACCAAGCAGGCGCATCACGGTCCAGAACGGCCTCAAGAGGAAACAAGTTTTAAAGGGTCGAATTAAAAAACGAGGTACTCGGACCCCGTCTGTTAAAACAGATTAATTACTCTTCCTGCGAGCCTGCAGCACGGCTCTAATTATTTCATTCAGGTGTGTTCATTTAAGGTTATACTCATTTAGTAACCGTTATGTAGTGTGCGGTTATGTAAGACTCTGAATGTGACGGTTCGGTCACATGAATCGCATTTGTTTTTGTCCCGTGGCGGCTCACGGACCTGGAGCACAAGTCCAGCGTTACGGTTCAGCGGGTCGCCGTGAAGATTTCCACATCAGACGGTGCTGTTAAGCGTGGTTACGGAGGACAATGGGAAAACATACAGTTGTGTCGTCTTATTGTCAAACAGGTTCGATTTTGTTCTTGACGGTATACAAAGGAGCTGAAATGCATTATGGGTGATGTAAATAACATGACAGGGGTTTCTGTGATGGCCAAGCAGATTTTTTAAGCTTTTTTCCAGCATATTTAGCATTTATTATTATTGTTGAAATAAAGCTGTATTTTATAATATTATTTCTTCAATATTAAAAAAATACATAAGATGTTTATTTATTTATTTACTGTAAATATTTTTACTATAAAAGTATTGTATCAATAAAAATAAATAAGTATATAATAAATGAATGGTATTAATTATTTCTTTTTTAGTAAATTTGTTCATTTGTTTTTATTGTATATAAAATTATACGTTTTTCAGGAAATTATGTAAATCAAAAATAATATATTTTTTAAATGTCTGTTTATTAAAAATAATAATAAATAATAATAATAATAAATATATATAATGAATTATATTTAAATGTAAATTTATTACTAGATAAAGTTGCAATGAATGTAAAATGTTTTATTTTATTTTTATTGTATGAATATGTATATATACGTGTGTGTGTGTGTGTGTGTGTGTGTGTGTAAGGGATACATGGGGTTTTAAATAAGGTATGAATTTTATTTGTTATAATACTGAAAGTAATAATATGCACATTATGTTGTATTATAACGTCTTTACTGTCAGTTTTGATTAATTTAATACATCCTTGCTGAATACAGTAATTATTTCCCTTAAAAAATTACCCCAAATTTTTTTAAAGGTAGTGTATATAGTAGTGTGGGATAAAATAAAGGGAGAAAATGCTGACTAGAAAGCCAAGCTGTGTTGACGGCATGAGCGAAAGAACACCACTCACAAACGGCTAAAATCTGGTTTATTATTGTTTTATTTTGGGCCTTTTTATGTTTAAGTGCTACAAGTGGCGCAGCTCAGTGAATTGAAGTCTGTGCACTAAATGCTTTGAATATTTAAGAGGAACAAGCAGATTACATAAGAGCCCCGCTGCTAAGTGCTCTGGATACTTAGCGCAGCGGCTAACATCTACTAGCGGCGGGATGTTTTTAGCTCCAGACTACGGATGGATGTTTCACCTTCTTACGCACACATCTCTCTCCGTCTCTGGCTTTCTTTTGCTCTCTGGAAGTGTAATTTGCTCCATTATCAAATCCTTTAGTCAGATAAAGTGAATTAGCAGAGCAAATTGAAATATCACATGACCCACAAATGACAGAGAAAGCTTAAACTCCGACAGAAAGATTTTTAAGTGCTCATACATTAATTTATCGTTTTAACCCCCGAGGTCCAGTAAAACATTAGTTTATCATGACCAGTTTGCTGCTGTACTTTACTGATTATTATGGGTGTGTTTATGTATTTAACCCATAATCAAATCCAAGCACATTTTTTCAGGATTTAAAACAGAAATGTAAATATTAGCTTGTGTATTTTATGGAAATAGACAACAGTGCATTGAATGGGGCAAAAATATCAATTTTTCTTTTATGCCAAAAATCATTACAATATAAGTAAATATAAGTAAATAAGTAAAGATCGTGTTCCATGAATTTTTCTACCATTAATATATCAAAACATAATTTTTGATTAGTAACATGCATGGCTAAGAACTTCATTTGGACAACTTCCTCAATATTTTATTTATATTGATTTCCTCAATATTTAGATTTTTTTTAGCACCCTCAGATTCCAGATTTTCAAATATTCAGCCAAATATTAACAAACCATAAACCAAACGTGTATATATATATACATATGTATACAATAAAAATAAAATAAAACATTTTACATTCATTGCAACTTTATCTAGTAATAAAATAATTTACATTTAAATATAATTCATTATATATATTTTACCAATACATTTATATATATATATATATATATATATATATATATATATATATATATATATATATATATATATATATATATATATAATTTATTTATTTTAATAAACAGACAAACAAATTAACAAATTATTCTGTTTTCAGATGATATATAAGTCTTAATTTTGAAAAATTGACTCTTATGAATGGTTTTGTGCTCCAGGGTTACATTTGAGCTGTAAAATTAATGATGATTACACATTATAGAGTTAAGTTGCATGGTGACAAGTTATAAAATTGGAAATAACTGTAATAAATCATTCATATCCTGTACTTTTTAGTTTAAATACATCTTGCATGTTGTATTGCTTAAGCAAATATTTTTTTCACACTAAAAATATATTTGTTTATTTATTTATTTTTAGCATCGATCATTTGAGCGGCAAATTAGCATATATCTGAAGAGCACTGAAGACTGGAGTAACGGCGTTTAAAATTCAGCTTTGGATCGCAGCAAAATTACATTTTTAAATATATTGAATATATTCTATTGTAAAATTTTTTAATGCAGCCTTGATAAGCATGAGTGGCTTATTATAGAAACCTAAACCAATGTAAATACTCCTAACTTAAGATCTGCTCGAACTAAACTGTGAGGTGGACTCATTTACACATCAACAATGACTATTTTTGGCCTGTCCGGTCATGCCGAGGTAAGAAGTAGCAAGCAGAATAGATATTATTATTCATAAAGAGCATAAAAGCGGTTTGAAGTTGTTATCAGGAGCTTTATAGCGGCGCTGTTAGCTCACACTATACTGCTAGTAAATCATTAAGAGTCAATCAGGGGAGCTAGTAGACGTGTGTGTGTGTGTGTGTGTTTGTGTGTGTGTGTTTCTAATGCACTTGAGCTCTAATCATCTTCTCGTACCTCTGATAAGACTAATACGCTCGGGATCTCATACAGAGGCCAAACACACACACACAAACACGCAGAGGCTTTCAGGAGATGTAATGGAGTTGATGTAAATCTCGTGTACTCTATTTCTCTGTAGACTGTTTGGGAGGCACAGAGATCGGTTATAGAGCGCGTGTGAGCGAGAGTGATCCGAGACAGGTGAGAGATCACTGTTCAGCTTCTCTGGGAGAAACTCCACGTGCCAAAAGAAAAAGATAAGAAATTACATTTTGCATAAAGAAAATGAAGCCTATTTTAGGATCGCTCGTATTTTTGTCCATGTTATCAATATTCACGATAATGAAATGCACTTCTTCCCCCAAATTCTCATTACTCATTCGATTTCTTGCCACTCATTCATTTTTGAGTTTTTATTTTTTATTACTTGTTCAAAAATATCGTTTGTTATATAACGTGATGATATAATGTGAAAGTAAGAATATATTTCCATTTGTCAGCAAATATAAATATTCAAATATATAACAACTGGTTAAAAGATGATTATTTTTGTTATTATTATAATTATTATACCACTAATAAATATTGTTTTATATTACTTTTTCGTAATATTACTTCTATTATCACCGCTACTACTATTATTCATATAAAACAATACTATTTATTGTAAAAATAAGAATATGTTCTTATTTGTCAACAAGCACTATCTAAAGAAATGATAAATATATTAAATATAATAATACAAATAATAACAGCAATAATAATAAAAGCATTAGCATTTATTTATTTGCTTTATAGTAATGCGAATTGGTCTCTTTTTCTTCAGTTAATTCAGAGTATCTTTAATATCTAAAACGTAAAAGTTTTTTCGATTTTGGAGTGTAATATGAGTTTGGCGTATTTGTGATGTTGTCTAAAAGAGTTGAGATATTAAAAAGATCTGTTTGAGGTGTTTATTTCCCGCCGGCTTTTGGATCAGCCGTGAGCTCTTGGATATTTGGAGGCCGGAGAGCGAGGTATTGTCCGTCTTTGAATGGTGCGTCTGTGAGGTTTATTACAAGCCAGACTTCTTCATATATCAGAGATCAGAATCACACGCGCTGGTTATCTTCAGACGCAAAACAATATCCAAACTTCTCCTTATCTTTCTCAGTCTGTCTCGTTCAGCTCACTGCACACTGTTTAGGTGAAGACAGTGGTGTGTGTGTGTGCGTGCGTGTGTGTGTGTGTGTGTGTGTGCGTGTGTGTGTCCTTCAGCAGGGACGCTTCCTCTCGTTTAGATTTCATCAGCCGTTCTTCTCCTCTGGCCGTACCTTCATCCTCCCGTTCCTCTCTTCAGCTCCCCGGGGTCAGCAGCGATTACACTCACACACACTCTGATAAAAGACCCAGATACACGTGTGTGTGTGTGTGTGTGAGACACAAACATAATCTCCCGCTCTGTATCTTTCTCAGATAAAGGTGAAGGTTGTTTTGATGAAGGCTAAGGCCACGGGTTCACAAATGTTTCAGCATTAAGCAGGATTTGATTCGAAAGCTTCCTTTGTTTAGATCAAGCGACACTAGGACATAGATTTAACACCCAGGAACACACAGTGATTAACAGGATTATATATTTGATTATTTCCATTCGATCATTTGTCATAATGTTTTAAAAATTAGAATAAAATATTTGTATTTATTCATCTAATGCAGTTTGGTGAAAATAATTTTCTAAATAAATTATTTAATTTCACAAAATATTGTTGCATTTTATCACATGTGACGGTACTTTATTAGTTAATTTTTTTTGTAAATTTCTTAATTAAATATTATTTGTATAAAACATTGCATAAATAATTTGTCATTGAAATACATATATATATATATATATATATATATATACACATATACATATATATATATATATACACACATATATATATATATATATATATATATATATATATATATATATATACATATTTATATATGTGTTTATAAATGTGTGTATTTATATATAAATAATAAATATACACAGTACACACAAATATACTATGTTCACAAAAAACTGTGTGTTTGCCTGAAATACATCCTTATATTGTACTGTAGTGAAAATTGCTTTGTGCAAATCTTATTTTATTTGTGAAGCGTTTTCTGTTTGTAATTCAGTGTGCATTTCTTCATGAATTTAACAGCAGAAGCCCATAAATCAGCTGTTGTCTGTGAAAATGAATGACTTCTCATTTATGTGCTCTTGTGTTGAACACGGGCTCTTTGAGGGATGAAAGATGTCTGCGTGAAGCTCAGAACAGGACCAAACCTTGACCACTCGCATAGAAAGAGATTTCTATGCATGCAGATAATATATAGTGTGCACTGTATACATACTGCATGCTTTAGGGGGTATAGTAGTATAGTAGGATGCGGTTCCACACACTCTGTTTTACTGGAGCAAATATCCGAACGAGTTTCAGGCAAGTCAGTGTTGATCTGTTTCAGAAAGCGATTTCATCTTAGTTCATGTTTGTAGAGAAATGCAACTGGTTTTTCTGTAAGTCTGTAAGAAAGAGATAGAGAAAACGCAATCCTTTTTCCCACAACTACTTCCTCAATGTCTGATCATAACAGCGCTGAGGGAAACAACGAGAGAAGAAGATAAAGTGACTTACAAAAGTGTGCGGACACCTGAAAATGTCTGAACGTAGATAACAAAATATAAAAGCCGGTGACATTTACTCTGGAGAAATATAGCTTAAGCAAAACATTTGATAAGAAGTGAGTATGGTTTGAAACAAAACAACAGATGAAGGTGTTAAAAAAAGAAAACCATGTGCGGTTACTAGGGTGTTCAGAACGGTTGCTAGGGTCTTGCATAATTGTTTATGTTGCTATGGAGATTTTTCATTATATATATATATATATATATATATATATATTTGTAGTGAAAAAATGGAATACATATTTATAAATTTTTGTATCAAATAAATGCATTAAAAATACAGACCCCAAAATTCTGAAAAGTGTTTTCCACAAATATAAGCATAGAAATAACATAGTCTTGTCTAAAAAAATATTTCTTATCTTAACATTCTTAACTCTTAGCATTCTGAGTATTTCTATATCATTTATCTGTAGTATGTAAGGTACTTCAATATATATTATATTTTATTTAATAATAAATGATAAAATTGCATTTAATATTAAATATATATTTGGTATATATTATGTAAAATGACATATTTAATGAATCAGTTAATTCATTATTTATTTTATTTATTTAATTTTCATTATAAAGGATATGACAGTGAAGCATTGTTGATGTGGAACAGAAGCTCTTTCTGAAGGTTTGCTTCTGCTTTCGTTTCACAAGGTTGTGCTGGAACACCAGATCAAAGAGCCTGTGTGTTATACACACACACACACACACACACACACACACACGTTGACTGCATGAGTGCATCACGCTTTGTCCCTTCAGTTCACAGGAGAGATCAATCTTAAACGTTTATCACTCTTTACTCCCGTCCCTCCCTCCCCTCAACCATCCATCCATCCATCCCTCCATCTCCTCCCTACACCTCCATCAGCAGATGTGTCCATTCATCATATTTTGTCAGGTTCCTTCCTGTTTCTCTCGGTCTTTTTTCAGTTCTGTCTGTCTCTATGTGTGTCTCACATCTGTGGCCCTCAGCACTGATCTGTTTCCTTTGTCATTATGCATCCTATTGCAGACATTTCTAGCTTAACAAGCTACGTCTCATGTGAAACTGTCAATCGAAACACACTCTATAATCTATGTAAGCGTGCGTGTGCACTCTTTTATCTATGTTGTGTGTTGTTGTATTACGAAATGTCTGACTGCAGTTATTAGCTTAAACTCCTTCAGTTCATTTACTGCATTTTGAAGAGCAACACAGTAAAATCTATTTAGAACACCTTACATACTACCAAAGTGCACACTACCAAAAACACCTTAGTAACCACAGAGCAACACGATGAAAACACTGGTGACATCCCAACACCCAACTATCACCCTACTGCAGCCTACCTAGAGCACCCTAGTAAGTGCATAGCAACACCCTAGTGACTACCCACAACTTCATAGCAACATGCTGCAGACTACAAAGACCACCTAAAGTAGCAATGATCTAGCAACCACCCAGAATAACCACCAAGCAAAAATAATAAAAAACAGTTTATAGAAACCTAGAAATGCCGTAGCAACCACATACTGTATAAGCAATGTGATGAAAAACACTTGCAACTTCTTAGCAAACCACATACCGTAGCAACCACCAAGCAACATGGTAAACATCACTTAGAATGCCTTAGAATCCGCACAGCAACTCCCTAGCAACCACTTACTATAGCAACCACCAAGCAATGTGATAAAAAACACTTTAAATACTACATAGCAACTACTTAGCGACCACATACTGTAGTAACTACCAAGCTACTTGGATAAGACCAATTAGAATACCTTAGAAACCATGTAGAAACGCCCTAGCAACAACAAACTGTAGCAACCACACTTAGAAGACTACTTAGAATACACTAAAAACCTAACTGTATCCACCACCAAGCAACATGTTAAAAAGCACTTGAAATGCATTAGAAACTCCCTAGCAACCACATACTGTGACAACCACCAAGCTGCAAACCACTCAAACCACCTTTGCATCTGCATAGCAACGCCTTGGTAACCAACATGCTAGCAACACCAGCTTTGTGCGTGCACTTAAAGAGCATTCAGTTATCACTTTCTTCAGTGAATGCAGTAAAAACAGTTCTGATTGGGTTTTTGACATGTTGATCGCATTTGTACGTGTTTGATATTGGATCAATATGTATTTTGGCTTGGTGTATCTCATACTTTATATCAAAAAACTTTAACCTCTGTCCCGCTTTCCCTCTCCGGTCGTCTTTTTCTCCCTTTTAGATTTTGTTCTCCAGTCACATTTGTTCCCGTCGTGAAAAATATCGATCCATTTTTAGGACTTCAGAGGCTTCATAAACTCGTTCTTGTCTGAGTAAATGTCAGACTGTTCCCCCTATGCTTGGATATTAACATTGTGTGTGTGTTTCACAGGCTCCCTGTCTTTGAGCGTGCTGCTGGTGTCGTTGGCGGTAACCGTGTGTGGCGTTTGGCTGGTAGCTCTCTGTGGCGTCTGCGGATGGTGTCAACGCAAGCTGGTGAGTTACACGCACACATTCAAGACATTCATGTACATGCATTTGTTTGTACAATGTTGCATCTGAGAATATAAGATGAGTTACTATTTTATAGTATATTTTTTTGCGAATTCATTGAATTCTCAGTTAAGTATCAACTTTGTCTCAGATGTTTCTCCTATAAAACAAGTGAGCAAACAGAGGACCTACCGAACGTATGTTGCTTCATAATCAGGAAATTTTTGTAAAATGTAAAATAATAACGTGGTTTACATGCTGATTAATCAGTGTAAAGGTTTTATTGATTAGGACGGTCCTGTGGCTCATTAGACAGATGGAGTGGAACTACGGCACACAATTCTTCACCGACCCGTTTGTTTGGGTTGCATTTGTGAGTCAAAAGTAATTGATTCCTGATGCGTCGTACATGGACCCCAGTGCGTGAACCCTAGAGAGTGATTGAGCTTGTATGACGACTGTCTTTGTGTTTTAATATGTGCAGCGTTTATACATGAGGTGCATTTCAGCTATTTGTGATTAGTGGTGTCTGTTATATCAAGTTCAAAGTGGGCGATACATTTTTATTTTCCAACTTGGACCAGTAAGAAACCACAGGATAACCTAGCAACTGATAACAATGCTCTGATGACTACCCACAACACCTTAGCAACTATATTAGCAATTTGCTACATACTACAAAGAATGCCTATATCTGAATACCCTGTCAAACACATACTGAATAAACACCAAGCAATGTGCTGAAAATAACTTCAAATACCACACAGCAACAACCGAACAACATGCTAAAGACCACCTAGAATACCTTAGACACTGCTTAGAAATGCACTAGCAACCAAATGGTGTAGCTACCACCAAGCAACATGCTTAACACCACTCAGAATGCCTTAGAAACTGTATAGCAACACCCTAGCAACAGCATACTGTAGCAGCCACCATGCAATATCCTTAAAACACTTATAACACCTTAGTAACACCATAGCAAGCACATACTATAGCAACCACCGAGCAACTTGCTGAAATGAAAACTTGGAATACCTTAGAAACTGCATAGCAACTTCCTAGTAACCACATGCTATAGCAACCACCGAACAACATGCTGAAAATCACTTAGCAACACTGTGGCAACCATCCAGAGCATCCTAGCAACTGCAAAGCGCTAAAAAGAACTTAAAACACGTAACCATCGCCTTAAATGTATAGCAGCTACCAATCAACATGCTGGAAACCTCTCAGAACCTTTTGGAAAGCGCATAGCAACACCCTTACAACCACAGAAAGCATATTAGCAACATTTTCCTTAGCAAATGTAATTTGTTTATTTTTGTAAAGGATTGATATTTCACCATGGTGATGTCATGTGAGAGTTTTGTCCAGTTTAAGGCTGAAAACAGTGACCTGTAATTTCAGCCTCACGAGCACTGATCGGACTTTTAAATGGCAGCGCTGATTGGAACGACCCCGAGCGACCTGAAAGGTGTTTCAGAGTAAAAGAGCCATTTCCCATTCACGCCACCAGAGGCCAAATACTTAATTGAACATGCCAGCAGATCTCACACATACAGGCAATCATAAATTCAGCCAGATATCCTCAGCCACAACTGTACGTGAACTTTGACCTTAGTCCACCCAGGAGAGTGACCACAGGCAATCGCATCGGGTATTATGAGGTTACTGAACTCGTACATGCCCTCTCAACCTGTGCGTGCATTTGTGTGTTTTGGTTAGTGAGGATGTGCACATGCATACTAAGAAGCATACTAGAAAGTGTGTGTGTGTGTGTGTGTGCAAGCCTGAGGGAGTGAATTTCTGTTTACTTGGCTATACTTTGGAGACCTTCTTTCATGGATGCCCTCACATTTAAAAATGATTCATAATTGAAGCAAATTATGTTTATTTATTTGTTTGAATGCATCATGCTGACATGTTTGGCTGTGCTTTATATGTAAGTCATTAACATTCTCTGTACTAAGTCCATAATATAAGCAAACTTCTTAAAGGCATAGTTCACCCAAAAATGGAAATTGCCGTTAATTTACTCACCCTCAGGCCATCCAAGATGTAGATGACTTCTTACTTTGGTAGAACAGTACAGATGGTTTTTAGCTGAAACTTGTACTTGGTGATTTTATTCCATGGGTGAGAATAAAAAAGCACATCAAAGAACACAAAATGAATACCCATGGCTCCTGACAATATATTGATGTCTTATGAAGGAAAATAATTGGTCTGTGCAAAAATGCACACAAAATGAGCCAAAATATAGTCAAAATCAACCATTTTTTTGTGCACTGTCCCAATAAAGGTGGTTATAGGTGGTTTAAGATGGTTTTCCAGCCTGGTAATACCAATATTAAGTTCGTCTAGCTTTGAAAATGTCTTTAAAGGTAGCCAGCAGACAGGACTGATTATGTTAAAATTGCTGTGTAAGACCAGCAAACCATCAGAGTCTGATTTACAGTGTTTTGCTATTATGACAATGGCTAAGTGAAAGCGTGCTTGTGTGTGTTTTGGTGCTCAGAACGTTTTGTGACCTTGTGTTCGTCAACTTCAACAGGAAATGACCCGCACTTCAGCAGGAAGCTGCACCTGTCGCTGCCTCATTAAGCTCAGACGGGTCACCTCTGCCAGTAACATTAAGCTAAATTGAGCGGTTAGCTGCGTGTGTGTTAAAGGAAGACTAACAGTGTGTGAGCTGAGAGTGTGTGTGTGTCAAAATCAATGTTATTTTAGTGGTATGTACATACTATAATACTGTAATATAAGTTTTCAGTTTTATTATACTTTCTTTTGTAATTTTATTACTATTTAGGTTTATCTCAGTTTTAGCTAAATTTAGTGTAAATATAAGTGTTTTAACCTAATTTTTTTATATATATATATATTTTTTGAATATAGAATATAATAATTCTTTATTATATTTATATTGTATTTATTTTCTGCTTCATTTTAATTCAATTGGTTGCTTGGGTGTTTTGTATTAAGCATGTTGCTATGCTGTTGCTTTGGTGTTTTGAGTTATGTGAGGGTGTTGCTATGCTGTTGCTAGGGTGTTTTGAGTTATGTGAGGGTGTTGCTATGCTGTTGCTATGGTGTTTTGAGTTATGTGAGTTGTGAGGGTGTTGCTATGCTGTTGCTAGGGTGTGTTTTGAGTTATGTGAGGGTGTTGCTATGCTGTTGCTAGGGTGTTTTGAGTTATGTGAGGGTGTTGCTATGCTGTTGCTATGGTGTTTTGAGTTATGTGAGTTGTGAGGGTGTTGCTATGCTGTTGCTAGGGTGTTTTGAGTTATGTGAGGGTGTTGCTATGCTGTTGCTAGGGTGTTTTGAGTTATGTGAGGGTGTTGCTATGCTGTTGCTATGGTGTTTTGAGTTATGTGAGTTGTGAGGGTGTTGCTATGCTGTTGCTAGGGTGTTTTGAGTTATGTGAGGGTGTTGCTATGCTGTTGCTAGGGTGTTTTGAGTTATGTGAGTTGTGAGGGTGTTGCTATGTGGTTGCTATGGTGTTTTGAGTTGTTATGGTGTTGCTATGCAGTTGCCAAGATGTTTTGGGTTCGTGTTGCTGCTAGGTTTTTTTTGAGTTTAGTTGTAAGAGGTTATTTCTGTACAGTTGCCAAGGTGTTTTGGTTTGTTAGCGTATTGCTAAGCGGTTGCTAGGGCGTATTGAGTTCAGTTATGCGAGGGTATTGCTATGCAGTTGGTTGGTTTTTGGGTTGTTAGCGTGTGCCTGTGCAGTTGCTAGTTCTTTAGTTGTTGTTTTTTTGAGTTATGAGGGGTTATTGCTATGCTGTTGCTAGGGTCTTTTGAGTTGAGTTATGTGAGAGTGTTGCTATGCATGGTGTTTAGGGTTGTTAACGTGTTGCTGTGCAGTTGCTCTATTGTTTTCAAATACTTTAGGGTGTTGCTAAGGTGTTCTGGGTTGTTCGCGTGTTGCTATGCAGTTGCTAAGGTGTTTTGAGTTATATGAGGATTTTCCTACGCAGTCACAAAGGTGTTTAGAGTTGATGATAACGACTTTTAGGGGTTTCTACAAGTCCAAACACAAGTAAGATTTTTTTTTTACTTTTTTTTTTTTAAGCACACGGGATTATAAACACATTTGTGTGTGCGTGCACATAAAGACTCGTCTGTTGGGATCGAAGCAGCCGTGTGTCGTCAGTGCTCTGGTCGATTCCGTTCCAACTCAATAAAAAGCCAATGAAATCAGACCAAGCCCACTTAAAGTCATCAATACATTATAGTGGTTCAAGTGTAATAGTGAGCTCCGGTTTCTTTTGTTTCTTATGTTCCACAGATGATAGAAAGTCATGAGGGTGAGTAAACGATGACAGAGTTTGGGTGTACTGTCCCTTTAAGATCGTCTCAGCGTTTCCAACCTCAGTTTTTCAGTGAAGAGAACAAGAAACGTGAAGGATTGTGTTGATCTGTACTGTGTGTCCGCTGGGTCTGTGTCGAGGGATCGGGTTGCGTCTTCTCCTCCATACAGGAAGACAGGCAGACTTTCAGACAGATGAGTGTAATGAGAGTGAGACACAGATACATCATACTCTCTTCATTCAAGGACAAACAGGACAACAGAGGTTTTCGGGGATTTTTTTTTTTTGTGCTCGATATTTTCATATTCTGCTGTCTGTAGTTCTTCGATCTGTTTCAGCCGTGTCTGAGGCTTCATTTTACACCTGCGTGAGATTCTCAGAGGAGCATTTTATTACTCAAAGGCTGCTCTTTAGCAGCTCAGGAGACGTAGATATGTTTCATTCAGATGTTTCTGCTAAAAATAGTTGATAGTTGTCACAGAACAGGGGTATAGAATTAATGTGGATAACATGTTGAGCTCAAGATGCTCTGTCCGACTCTTTAAAGAAACAGCAAAAAAAAACATGTACTCTAACCCTCTCTCACTAGCACTCTCTATTCTATTTCTATTCTATTAACCTGTTTACTTTCATTTAGAAAAAACTCCAGAAAACTGTCAAATAATAACACAGTATTTCTATCATCTCTACTTTTATTTCTTGACCCACAGCATTCTCTAATCTATTTCTATTCTACTTGTTTTCTTTTATTTTTAAAAACCAAAAAAAACTTTACCACTAACGCTATTCTTTTTACTACTTTTCTGTTTCTACATATTTAAAACATTGATCCTCTAAGAGTAGTTCTTTTTCTATTCTATTTCTATTCTATCTAATAGGTTTTTTTATTTAATAAAAAAAATCTCTCTAGCACTGTAGCACTCTATAGAATTTGTGTCTACTTTTCTTTATATTAATTAAAATAAACCTTTACCCCCCAGCACTACAGTTCTCTAATCTATTTCCTTTCTATTTACTTTTATTTAATTTTATTTTTTAATTATGTTTTCTTTTACTTATAACTTGACTCTCTATCTTTTGTACTGTATCTACTCATCTTCTTTTATTTATTGAAAAAGCAAACAAAGAAAAACACTAGTGCTAAGACTCTATTCTATTCTATTCTATTCTATTCTATTCTGTTCTGATATTTTATTCAATTAAAATACCTTTAATAGTATATATTAAGAACTCTGACTTTGGAGATAGAAAATTGCAGAAATGTAGAATTTTGTTTTGTTTTGCATACTTTTGCTCATTAAATGAAATAGAGTTTTTGTTTCCAAGATTTCGTTTCATTAAAATAAATGTCATTTCTGACTGGGTTGGCTGATGTATCTGAACTGTCTCACAATGTAAGGTGTTTGTTTACCTGCCGGTGACCAGCTTTTTACTTCATTAACTCTTCCACAAAGGCTTGTTAAGATGCTCTAGAGATTTAGTAATCAGCACCGGTCGTTTAATCAGTGCATGTGCGTCTGTTCGAGAGAGCCAGACAGATTTTTCCCAGATTTTCCAGTACTCGAAGGCTCAAAATCATCAGTAAGAACGCGTTAATTATGAAAACTGCTAACTAATCAGCAGTCATTTAAATCATATGCATCGTTTACCGTGGATTTTGTGAATCGTAATTAAAACTCCCTAACCTCTTGTATATTATTTTACGAAGAAAACAATAACACTTTACAATAAGGTGTCGTTTTTTAACATTGCATGAACAATGAAGCCTACATTTATTACGCTATTTATTCATCCTTGTTGATGTTAGTTAATGAAAATACAGTTGTTCATTGTTTATTGGTGTTAGCTCACAGTGCATCGACTAATCTTAATAAAACTTGTATTGGCAAATGCTGAAACTAACATTAACCAAGATTAATAAATGCTGTAGAAGTATTGTTTATTTGTAGCTAATCAGTGCTAACGTATTGTAAAATGTTACCAAAAGCTAAAACACTACAAAATGTTTTACAAAAAAAAAAAAAAAAAAATATATATATATATATATATATATATATATAAAAAAAAAAGTTTCACAAAAAATTTGTATATATATATATATATATCTATATATCTATATCTATATATATATATACACACAAACAAATATGCAATATTAAATTTTTTTAACAATCGTTTGACAGCATTAATGTCTGTGTATATATATATATATATATATATATATATAGATAGATAGATAGATAGATATAGAGAGAGAGACCGAGAGTTTCTTTGCTGAACATTTTTAGCAATGCACTTTTCAATTTAAGTAAATATTAAAAAGGACTATTTTGTCCCATTCTTGAAGTAAACTGTGATTATTTAGTGTTTGACTCATGAGTCTGAGTGAGTTGGACTTCAGTCTTCCCCTGCGTCATGACTAGGTGTCGTGGGGTCAAGCAGATTGGTATTAAATCCTTAATGAAGTCTGCTGAGACTCAGATTGCTGTATGTGTGTGTGTGTGTGTGTGTGTGTGTGTGTGTGTGTGAAGCGCTGTGATAATTACATCCTGTCTCGGGGTTGGAGGAGACCTCTTGTTCTGTACTGCACTTTTTGATAAAACAGCCGCTTCTCCCGGCACTATTTCACTAATAATGAAGGGAAACAGGCGTTTTGAAAAGCGACTGCTGATTTTTGGACTGACTGGAATCGATGTGATAAAAATAGAATTTTCATTCGGAGTTTCAGTTAACGTAGTGTCGACCCTAAGTAGTGTGCGAGGCTTGAGTCAGTAGGGTAGAATCAGATTTTTGCTCTTAGGAAGTGCACTTTATTTTGCTGTTAATTTAATAACTAGAGTTTAAGTAATAACTGCTACTGAGATGAATGGGAATAGAGCAGATCTCTTTCTGTGGTCTTTACTGTACTGTAGTACGCTGATCGTATACTGTATATAGACTATTACGTATGAAATGCATGCATTACCTAATAAATGTTATCACTGTTTGATTGTTTCATATATGCATGTTCAGTGATGATTCTCCAGCTTTATTCATCTCTCTCTGGTTTGGGTTCAAACGTTTTTTCTCTCTTTCTCTATCAATTTTTGAAGCACTTTATTGGAGCGATCGGTCACCTAGCATTAATACACATTAGATTTTTAAAAAAAGATATTTGCCGATATATAAAACGAAATGCAAAGATATCAAAACATTACTTTATCAAATAAAAATACAATAATAAAAATATTACTATTAACAGGGAGCGTTCTGCTAACATTGCCTTAACGTTGTGCAAATGTTGTGCAAAGTTGTGCAAATGTAAGAAATGAAATTATGTGAATGAACTGAGCTTATCATGTCGATGCATTTGATAAATGTTCTCATGACGTTAGAAGGATGCGATCTCAATGTAGTGCTGCCTGAGCGTCTTTTTAATGAAACTTTAAGCTGAGCGGGAACTAATAAATGTAGACGCGTGCAGATGTGTTTTGTTGTGATATGACAGCTTTACATGCTTGTTATGTTTAATTGAGCGAGTGGCTCAAAACTAGATCTATTTGCATTTTAAATGTAGTTTGAGAGCACGGCGTGATGGACTGAAAACAAAGTCTCTGACAATATTTTCTCAGGTTATTGACACCAACTGTTGAGCTTAGTTTACATGTCAGGAAATAAACATTTTAGTGAAAGGATTATTTGATTTTATAGTAGTTCTATTATGTATCATAATTTTTAGCATTATTTAAAAATATATATATTTTTTTAGATACATTTTTATATATATATCATTTTTAAAAGTAAGAGTTTTGAATTTTAGTTATAGAAAGTCATGATTTGGTTTGGTGCATTTTATATATATTGTTTATATTTTTTTAGAAAGTAATAAAAAGTAATATTTTTGTAGCGTATTTTATTTCATTTTTAGGTCATGCATTTTATTTGTAGGAAGTACACTATTTTTTATTAATTTTTTTATTTATTTATTTATTTTATTTTTTATTATATGTGTTATTTATTTTGTTATTTTAAGCTAGGTTTTTGTACATTTATCATCTTATTTAATTTTATTTCTATTATTTCATTTTCTAATGTATCATATTTGAAATATATATAGCATACTTAAATATTTCATTTATAGTTTGTTTTATTTTATTATATAGTATTTAATTATATATTTTGTTTTTATAGATTTTATGTTATGATTTAAATATTTTGTAATATGTAAATAGTTCTGTTTTAATTTTATATATATATATATATATATATATATATATAATCGTAATATTTTTTATATATCGTATTTTTATAGATTTTATTTGATAGAGTAATGTTTTAATATCTGTACATTTCATCTGTAAAATTTTTTTTTTCCTTTTTTTATATTAATGCTAGATGATGGGTGGACCAATCACTCCAATAAAGTACTTCAAAAATTGATAGAGAAAGAGAGAAAAAATGCATCTGAAGCCCAAACCAGAGAGAGATGAATAAAGTTGGAGAAGACACAGAAAAGAAGAGAAGAAAAGGAGAATATATGAAGATATAAATCCAGACATGAGAGAGCGTGTTTGTGTCTGTTGGGCTGAAGCTCTTTCTGATGTCTTTGCCTGCAGCTGTGTGTGTAGCAGTGTTTGCACGTGTGTGTCTTTGCTCAGAGCGAGTCATGCTACTGAATGCACATTTCTGACTCTCTCACACACACACACACACACACTCACACACACACACACACACACACGCACACACACACTCACACACACACACACACACACACACACACACACACACACACACACACACACACACACACACACACACACACACACACACACACACACACACACACACACACACACACACACACTCACACACACACACACACACACACACACACACACACACACACACACACACACACACACACTGTCAGTCAGTGCCCCTCGGAGCCTCACAGTTGGCGAGCTGTCTCTTCCTCGGCTCGTCTCAATCATCGACGGCGTTCTCTCCTCCCTCACTTTCATCCCCACTTCTCTCTCTCTCTCTCTCAAACCCTCCTCCTCTCTCTCTCTCTCTCTCTCTCTCTCTCAGTCCGTTTTGTTTCGCTCTCATCTCTCTCTCTCTCTGTGAGAATTTCTCGATACAGCTGATGACAGATGAGTTTCCTTTGATAGCTTCTTCTTGTCTGTCACAAACTACTTACCCAGAAACTGCAGCCAGTAAGTACTCAGCGTAAGTGTGTGTGTGTGTGTGTGTGTGTGATATGTGACTCTCAGCTGAACGTGTTGTGTGTTGAAAGTAGTTGTATTTGCATGCATGAACAAATGCACGCTTAGCTGCACATCAAGGACATGCTACATGTTCCTCAGATGTATTTTGCCTTTTTTTATCTTGACTGTTAATATTTTTGTTGCATTTCTAAAATTATTAACATCATTAGTTAAATATATGCTTCTTCATTATTTTTTTTAGAATTAAATCATTAGGATGTCTTTTTTGCAGTAACGTTTTACCATTAATACATTTTCTCTTTTGGGTTATGTAAATAAAAATCATGTATTTATTTGAAGATGTAGGTTTTTTTTAAAGACATCACCTTTTTTTAATCATGTTTATTGTTTAGTGCTTTTATGGCTTATTATACAACATGCATTGTTCATATTTTTCATGCATTATTTTGAGTTTTATAAAAATATGTGTACATAAATTTATATTATTACATTTACATTCAGATAAGTATATGCATCTTGTTTTATTTTTATGTAACAAAAAATATTATATTATTCTTGGTAATGATTCTTACATTCTTACCAAAATTGCTATTTTTTTTCTTGTGTTAAGCATTAATTAGCTGTCTTTTTGCATGTTTTTAAAAACATTTTTTTTCGAAGCTCAATATTATTTTTTTTTAATATTTTCAGTAACTGTAAATAATTTTAATGGTTTAGATCTCAGAGAATATATGCATATTAAAATAGAAAATATATATAATATAAATATAAATATTATAAATAATATATGGTAATATATAATAATAAATAAAAATTATAATATAAATTTATAATTACAATTATAATAATGTAATAATAATATAAAATAAATATTTAATAATTTTTGTTTTAAGCATTATTTAGTTATTATTATCATTATTATTATTGTAAAAAATAATCAATAAATAATGATAAATACTATTTTTTGTCCTGTATCATGCACTGTACTTTTATGGCAAATCCTGCGTTTCAGTGTGGATCTTACACACAGCTCGAAGGCTGCTTTATAATTAGTGTATTGATTTCACTGTGGTTTAAATTGCTAATTGAATTCTGTCTCAAGGTGAATCACAGAGAAATACCGTGGTATTACCATGTTCACTCCAGTGACTTTGATGCTACTGTATTCAAATTAGCCTGGAATAAATACAGTACGGTACGGTATATATTAATTTCTGACAGCGTGCTGCAGATCTCAGTGTTTCTGTGAACCGTGTCGCTGAACGTCACAGACACACATGTAATGTGTGTATCTGCAGGCTGAACATGTCACCGCGTGTCTTAAAACGCTCTGTAAAGTGTCTCTTTTAATTGGTTTATTGATCCACGTTCTCTAAATTGCGTATTGGATTGTTTTTGAAGGTGAACTAGCGCTAATGTGGCGTCGAGGTAATTGATAGCGAGGTGCTTTCGCTCGCAGCTAGTACTGTATGCTAATGTCATGGGAAGTGTAGGGATATAGAAAGCCTTAGAAGGGTACAGAAGCTCAGAACATTCATAGCTGCCTTTTTATTTGCTATGTTGGTCTGGTGCATATTTCGTTTATTTTAAAAATGGATATTTCATAATATTTTATTTTTATTATATTATTTCATGTTTTATATATATATATATATATATATATATATATATATATATATATATATATATATATATATATATATAATTTGTCTGGTGGTATTTATTTGAAAAAGTATTTTATATTATATATATATTATATTTGGTTTTGTAATATCATTATAATATTATTTAATACATATTTTATTTATTTACATTTGCATGTCGTACTATTTATTTTATGATACTATTTCATAATATTTCACAATATCATATGTTTATTTGGTATAGTTGTCTAGTGCACATTTAATTTATTTGTAAACATTATTTCATAAATAATACGTTTAATGATATTATTCAATAAATGATAGTTGTATTGTATTTGGTATATTTATTTAATTAATGATACATTTATTTGTATTATTTATTTATATTATTTATATGATAAATAGTTTTATAATATAATTTTCTAGTAATTATAATTTATAATATAACATGTATTATTATATTATTTCATAATATCATTTAATACATCATTGGTTTTATTTTTATATAGTGGTGTGGTGCATGTGCATGGCTATTTTATAGTATTTAAAAAAATATTCAAAATACAGTTACATTAATTTACACAATATTCAGTAAAATTATATCAGAAACCATCTGCTGTTTGGTGATCTAGAAACATGTATATACAGTATATATATATATATATATATATATATATATATATATATATATATAGTGGTACAGTGGTTTAGTGCACACTATTTATTATTACTATATACATATTTATTATTGTTGTTATTTTTTAATTTTCATAAAAACAGGCGATGCTTCTATTCAAAATGAAAAATGATTGACTCTTTCTTTCCTACAGCCGCAGTATTTAGCATTATGATATTTTCCATTCATTTTTCTATGAGTATCCAGTCCTCTGCTGCTCATATTGTCTCTGGGGTTAGTCAGTGGTAATTATAATGTGTGTGTGTGTGTGTGTGTGTGTGTGTGTGTGTGTGTGTGTGTGTGTGTCGCTGCTGTCCCCTCCGGCTGACTGACTCATGTGTGTGTCGTGGTGTGTGTGCTGTGCACATCTGGGTGATTCTTGGACTGTCCTTTTTCGTTTAAATCAGTGTGTCAGTCTCCGAGCCGTGACCGAGATGTTTGGAAGATGAACATTCGTGCTAAGAACAGCTTTAAACTGAAGCCAGCCTCACATCAGCTGGGCCAGAGATCAGAGACCAGCACCTGAACTCATAAAGAGCAAAATATGAAATAATACATACAATCAGCTCCTGCTCTTATACTACTTCTTCATCTGCAAAAAAATTGGGGTTGGTAAGATTTTAAATAATTAAAAAATAAGTGTTTCATATTATCAGAGGGTGTGTTTGTCTGAAAAAAAACTATTTTGTAAGTTTTTAATATTTTTGGTACAATATTAGTTTAATATATTTAATATATAATTTAATATTTCTGTTAATTTTTTTAATTCATGATTGTGCACAGACAATTGAAAAGATTTTATTAAATTTTAATTAAATTTAATTACATTTTTATTAAATTTTTATTATTTTATTAGATTTTATTAAAAATAGAACTATTTTATAACACAATAAACGTCTTCACTGTTAGTTTTGATCGGTTCATTTAATCCTTGCTGAAGAATAATAAAAGTATTACTTTCTTACCTTTTCAAAATATACGCAGAATTTAAAAAAAAGAATTTGCTTTGAATTTGTAAATAAAGGATTTTTGTGAAACATTTAAATATATGAAATATAAACCATTTGCCGAAGCACACTGCGTTATGAAATGACTTATTATTTAAAAACATATATAAACATATAAAACTGAATTGTTGCTAAAAAATATTGTTTGTTTTACTAAACGTTTGCAATATATTAATTGCCATACATAAATGATTATAGAAACAGTACGATCATGAAATTGCTGTAAAAGTAAAACAAACTCTTTAAAATCATCCAGAACCTTAACGTTTTTAAAAACGGTCATTTTATAAGAAGAAAGTATTAATTTAGCTTACTTTAGGCAAGCAGACGAACCTGTAACATGAATATAATGTGTTAAATAGGTCTCTGTATTTTTATTTTTGTAATGTGAAACTTTGCCCGTCGTGTTAATATTCCGGGCTTCACCTGCTAGCCACGTTTGCATCATTAATAAGGCGTTCGTCTTTTAATAACAGCGCTTTACGACATTACTGCTGTTTGGAAACAATCGTCCCTCGGTAGAGCAAAGCCTTGTTCTTCCCTCCAGGAGGCGCTCTTATAAGAGCGCGACGTGAACACTGTGAGTTACTTTGCAACGTCCGATGCGTTGAAAATGTGAGACGGGACTTTTATTTGTTCGTTTGAAGAGAATGGAGACCGTGCCCTTGCTCGGGGAGCGTCCTGCAGCCGCGCAGACCTCCACCAATCGCCGAGCACCATTAGGCAGCGTGTGGCGGCTCGCGTCCCTGCGCTAACGATACTCCTGACCTCTGACCCCGTGAGAGACGAGCAGCCGACGGGAGCGCGGGACTAGATGAGATGAGACAGGCCGCCCTGGGACAGAGGCTTTAACTACGCTAAACCCGTCGCCACGGTAACCGCACAGATGGGATGAGAGCTAGACTCTACCTGTGCCTGTGTTCAGCAGATTTCCTTCTCATTTCGTTGGGCTTTTTCGTTTTTTTTGCGCATTGTTAGATTTAAGAGCATTGTAAGAGTATTAAGAGTTACTCTTAAAATAACAGCGCTGCTTCAGAATTTTTCTTCTTTCTGGAGAGTGGGGAAAGAAAGAATAAATATATAAATACATACATATATATTAGTGCTTTAAGTCAGATTAGACGATACAAAATAAAAGTATTTAAGTTATAGATATATGCGTGTATATTTATTGTTCTTGTATATTTATTGTGTATTTATAAATATACACATACAGTATATATTTTGGAAATATTTACATTTATTATTTTTTTATTTATTATTTATTATCTAGTTTTATATTCATAATTTATAAAGTGTAAGTATTTATATATACATAATAAATATATATATATAAAAAAATATATATATATATACATTCACATACACATATTATATATATATATATATATATATATATATATATATATATATATATATATATATATATATATTTACACACACACACACACACACACACATATATATATATATATATATATATATACACACACACACACTTGTAAATAAAAGTTAAATAAAGTTAAATAAAGATTTTTTAAAAGTGATAGAAATTACAAAAGTACATAAAATTACTAAAACTTTAAAATAAAACATTTTAAAATAAAAAATAGTATAAAAGATAATGGTAAAAATTGTTTAATAAAAAATAAATATGCATAATAGCATAATAGCATAATAATAATACTATACATATTTATATTTGTTACTTTGTCGTGTATTTGTTCAACTAGGTAATACTTGTGCATTAATTTTTTTGTGTTTTTACTCTTCTTTGTTGGCATCCAGTCTTCTTTTTTAACCATTTACATCCCCGTCTAGACCATAAAGTCCCTCTTTCGGTCGGCCGCGTGTGAGAACGAACACGTCATGAATGAGACGTGCCATAGGAAGTCTAAAAAGCCAAACCTGACGGAACGAGCTCAGACGTTCCAGTGAACTCGGGCTGTGTTGTTTATGGAGCGGAGAGGCGGACAGAAGTGACGTCTATGAAGGGTTTCCACACGGCCGCCTACTCCTCTGAAGACGCTTTCTGTCATTCTGTCTCTCCCACATGCTCTCGCTCTTCTCTAAATCGGCTGTTTCCTTGTAAATATGAGGCCTGCGTGCGGTTTAATTGCTATGGAGATGGAGGAGGAGGATGATGTTAGACGAGCAGAAGCCGGAGACTGGGAATGAGCTTCCTCTTTTCTTCTCTCTGTGTTTTAGGGGAAGAGAAATAAACCAGGAGTGGAGTCCGTGGGGTCTCCTGATTCAGGAAGAGGAAGAGGAGAGAAAAAAGCCATCAAGTAGGTGCAGGGACTTTGGATTGGTTCACTGGGGTGAATTGTAAGGTGCTTGTGTCGGAGCGAAGCCTGGACGGATGACGAAACAGAGGAATGCTGTTAAAGCAGTGGCGGTCTGTCGGGGGAAGAGAGGCTAATATGTCTAACCTAGATGCATAAAATCGAACAAAAATACACAAAATGTTATTACGACATAAAGTGTTATATTTCTTTCGTTGTGTGATGCCCCAGATCATTTTAATTAGCACCTGATTGATTGATTTCAATTCAATTTCTTAACTTTGCTTTTAATTTAAAAATAGATAATAATAATAATAATAATAGTGATAACAATAATAAAGCTCAGTTACTTACTAAATTTCATGTTTCATATTGACACAGATTTTATATTTTGTAAAATGATATTATTTAAAATAATGAATAGTTAAATAACCGCAATATATAAAATGTGTATAATTCTAAAAATATTTGTTATTGTTTTAATTTTTTTTTTTGTATTAGCTATGTTTATATATATGTTCATATGTGTGTGTGTGTGTGTGTGTATATATATGCTGGTATTCTAATATTTTAATATTTTAAATATTTTATTTTAATGAATAGATTTATAAATATATATATATATATATATATATATATATATATATATATATATATATATATATATATATATATATTTATTTATTTATTTATAAATCTATTAATTAAAATAAAATATTTAAAATATTAGAAAAAAAAAATATATATATACACACAATATTATTATAATATTTTTTTGTAAAATAATATAATATATACATTATAGATTACTGCTTTATTTATTTTAATTATTATTATTATTATTATTATTATTTTATATTTGAATACAATTTGTTTTATAAAAAGTAAATAATAGCATGTCAGCCAAAATATGCATATGTTTGCAACATTAACTTAATATTGAAAATATGAACTAAGCTTTAATATGAACCTCTGCGATCTTGTTTTGGTTTGTCCGGCGTGGTTCTGTATATATCAGCCTCTCTGAACTTTCCCTCACGGACCGGCACTGCCTAAAAGTCACGATTTCCTTTCCATTTCATTCACCATTAAGCCGAACGGCCTAGACTTGCTTTAAAAAAAAAAAAAGAGAGAGAGAGACGCAAGCACGCGACCAATCAGCGGCATTCATAACCCGCTCCAGACGCTCTTAGCCTGCGTTCGATGGAGGTCGCGGGGCGGTCGAGCTCAGCGGGACGCTGCGTTCCCGTGGTTTGGGGATCACGCGCCTCCTTGTTTTGCGGGACGGTTATTCTCGGAGGCGCGCATCTGTAAAAGCGGCGCGGTGTTTTGCCTGTATCGTGACATTGCAGCTGCTGCTTTGAACTAATGAGCGCTTCTTTGCGTTTGAAGCTTGCAGGTGCTCGTGTGTTTTTAACCAGAACATTTTCCCTCCAAGCTGTTTTTCGCAATTCTAACTTTGACATGAATGACCTTTCCTCCCGACACCAGCTTCACCTGAGCCTTCCTGTTTCTCTCCGCACATGCAGACATTTGTTTTTCTATTGTGTCGAGTATATTTCGCGAGTGTGATGCTTTACGGCTTTTTTACCTCTCTCTTTTTTTCTCCCTTACGCCTTTGTTAATGAAAGCGCAGGTATAATCTCTCTCTGCCTCACGGATGCATCGGCTCTGTTTTTATGTCCCTGTTTGCTCTCAAATAATCTTTGCACCCTCTTGTGAACGGATACGTCCTCTCCTCTTTCGCTTTCTGTCCCGGATCCTGCGTAGACTGACGGAGGAGAGGTGGCTGATGCTCTACTGACATGTATGTGTGTCTCTTCAGTGATTTAGACAGAGACTTTTGGAATAACAATGACAGCAGTTCAGTACAGCAGCGCTGGAGCTCATACCCACCCAAGGAGTTTGTACTAAACATTTCTCCTTATGCCCCTTACGGAGATCCGCGCCTCACACTCAAGTGAGTCTCTGTTCAGGCCGGTAAGAGACACAAACCCCTGACCCACAGCTCATATCACCCCCCTGACCCCCTAACCCTCAGGATCTGTCTAGAACTCAGACAGGAATCGACCGTCTGAACCAAACAGCGCCGTAATATGTTTCCCCGGAGCACAAAAACGGTAGCGCTGATGTACGGTAGCAGCCGTACGTCAGCGAAAAGCTCATTTATTCAATCAACGGAAAAAAAGCGACAGCTTTCGCGCTCCGGGATCACATATACGATTCGCTTCTTGATAACGTGGAAGTCACATTTTTATATTTATGCTCGGAACCGAACGGGAAACAAGTTAATAAGCATGTGTCGGTCCATCAGCAGTTTTCCGCTGATGCGGAGAAATATCTTGCATTCTGCTGCACAATTGTTTTTTTTTTTTGTAGATTTAACAATGCACTAATTCAGCTCATTTTAGTTACTGTGTTTCGGTTGAGTGGGCTGTAATATCAAAACTGTGTAGTTCGCAGTTTAGGGCTCCTCTGTTAGTGTGTAATTATGTTTTGGTGTGCAGTGGGCTATATCTAAAAATACTTATTTATATATTAATTATTAATATTTGTATGAATTATATAAAATTACATATTTATGCCTTTTAAATATTACATGTTTTACTTATTCATATTTTATTTCAAAATATATTGTAGTATTGGTAACAAATTATATATACTTACACACACACATACACACATATATATATATATACATACATACATACATACATACATACATACATTATATATATATATATATATATATATATATATATATATGTATGTATGTATGTATATATATATATATATATATATATATATATATATATATATATATATATGTGTGTGTGTGTGTGTGTATGTATGTGTGTGTGTATGTATGTATGTATGTATGTATGTATATATATATATATATATATATATATATATATATATATATATATATACGTATTAGTATAGCTGTGTATACATATATCTATAAATGAATGTATACATTTATATATGTGTTTGTATTTAATATTTGAAATAATAATAAATATTTTACTTTTAAAATCCACTATTTATGCAAATATAATATTCAAATTATAATGTAGGTAACAGTTTTTTATAATGTGTATTTAAAATAAAAATAATTATATATGTTATATAAACATTTATTAGGTTTATTACTGTGTGTATGGATATTTAGGTAGACAGAGAGATATATATGTGTGTGTGTGTGTCCCAGATGAGTTTTCTGTTAGTATTATGTATCAGACGGTCAGTGAGTGAACTGTAGGCTAAAACTAACCTTCCCTAACACAAGCCATATATAACTGTACCCCATCCTCTCACCCTCAACACCCTCAACACCTCAACCACACCCTGATCACTGGCAGGGCTGTAATGATGAGGAAGCTTCCCATAATCCTACACACTTTTTTTAAAAGAATATGGAATTATTAAACAATCATATAATACAGTATCACTACACTACAGACAAAACACTTGAAAGACGAAGTGTGTCATTTCAGCTCACAGGGATGCATATATATATATATATATATATATATATATATATATATATATATATATATATATATATATATATATAATTGATAATTTATCTTTTTTTTTTACTTTTAACATCTGCCCTTAATGATATTTTTTCAGCCTATTTTTATTTAGTGTATTTATTTCCATAACACATTTCATCATCTCCATTTCTTCACTGTTTATAATAATATTTTGAAGTTGTAGCATAGCATATGTACAATATAATTGTTTTGCAAAAAAAGACTTAAATCATAATATTGGTAATTTATCGGTTGTCTGCTATAAAATGAAAATAATTACTGATTTATTGACATCATTTAAAATTCCGTGTTAGTATTGTTTATTATAACACGCTATTATAATATTCATACACATTTTGAATTTGAACTCAACATTTTTATTTTGAATTTATTTTAATATTTTCATTTAAACCTTCTTTAAAAGTCAATTCGTTGTTCTGTTTAGCTATTAATGGAAGTACTTTGACGAACGTGTTTTCTATACATTTTTTTTGTTTGCAGATTATTTTTCATTTAAGTTCATCTCACATTTATATTGTATGTCATTTCAGCTTTATATCCGTTACCGTAATGATTAACAGTGCCGGCTCCCCTAGTGGCACCGAATAGAATTACATTCACTTCGAGCATCTCTTCCGACCGATGCAGAAATTGCACACTTCGTATTCAAGTTTGCAATACGAATGAAAGTCATTATGCAGATTTTGTTCTTGGCGCCACATTGATGTTCTGTGCGCTTTGCAGGACTGCAGGGACATGATCGATACATCGCCTCAAAATCCAAACCAGACGTTGTAGTCTCATTACCAAAAGTGCCAAAATTGGACACTAGACGTCCCTCACTCCCTACAGCCCTGCTTGTCTCTTCTTAGCTTATGACCTTTAACCTTTCACCTCCCCCACTCCCCATGGGGTGTTACCATGGAGACGGACAACCCTCCCGCCTCAGCTATCCAGCGAAACAGTAACAGTAAACACAGAAAGAGAAATGGCGTCAGTGGCGTGTAACCCTCCGTGCCGCCCGCTCCCGTCGAGGGTTGACCGTTACAGTCTGATTGTGGTGTGGTAACCCCCGTTTCACCCCGTTTCGCCTCTGTCCTCTTTCCCGGGCTGGATGTGTCCCTCTAGCACTCCTGATTCCTCCAGCGCTCATCCCTCGCCCGCCTAATCCAGACAGGTTTCGCCCGCCGCTTCCCAGAAAGAGCCAAACGCTTTTAAACACGCTTGTCCGTCAAATGCGGACGCACGGAGGGGTTCAGATGGGGCGGCCGGTGTAGAAAATGAAAAATTAAATAAACATGTTAGCCGCGGTGGCTCAGGTGATTCAATTTTCCTGCTTCTGGAGCGGCGAGGACCTGCTGGATTAAACGGTGCGGGGTGTTTGCAGACCGCTGCACTGAACCTCAGCTATTTGAGACGGAAGCCGCAGACTGAAACTAAACCGAGCGGGAACGGACGCTTTGCGGCACGTGTAGTCTAGCTTGCAGCGTTTAATCTTCATTTAGACTTTAGAACTTCATATAAACTAGAAATGGAATTACTTTGCATGGCTTTACATCCATTGGTTGTCTTAGTGATGGCAAGCTATCAGATTGTGTAATGTTTTATATTAATTAATGCTGTAAACCGATTAATCGTGAGGCTTAGTATTGTTGCTCTTAACTATTATAATACAGAGTACTGAATATATATATATATATATATATATATATATATATATATTGGACAATGACACTGAAACACTGTGTTGGAGGTTTCATGGCTGTGAAATGTGAAACATATATTGTTCTCTGAGTCCACCTTCATTCGGGAGCGTTACGGTATGGAGAAGCCCTAAACAAGCGTACTACCCAGACTGCTGCATGCATGGGGGTGGATCAGTGATGATTTGGGCTGAATATCACGGCATTCCCTCGGCCCAATACTTGTGTGTCACTACCAAGGACTACCGAACCATTCTGGCGGACCATGTGGACCAAGTGGTTCAAACATTGTATCGTGAAGTTGGTGCCGTGTATCAGGATGATAATGGACCGATACGCACAGCAGAACATGAAAGTTGAACATCTCCCATTCCCTGCACAGTCACCTGATCTAAATATTATTGAGCCACTTTGGGGTGTTTTGGAGGAGCGAGTCAGGAAACGTTTTTCTCCACCAGCATCACGTAGTGACCTGACACCTATTCTGCTAGAAGAATGGCTCAGAATCTCTCTGGAAACTATGGGACTAGTATCTGTCCCTCCCAAGACCATTTGATGCTGTACTGGCCACAAAAGACACCATTCTAATAATTTTTTGAAGTCTATCCAGGCGTTTCAGTTTCATTGTCCAACACCTATGTGTAATATATATATATATATATATATATATATATATATATATATATATATGGCAATATTAGTGCTGTCAAGCAATTAATTGCATTCAAAATAAACATTTATACATGATATTATATATATATATATATATATATATATATATATATATATATATATATACACACACAATAATAATTTTTTCCTTTACGTTTGTACTGTTTATTTATTACGTATACACACACACACACATACAGTATATATTTACGTATTAAGTATATGAGTATTTACATGAAAAAGCATTCATATATTAATTTTTATATTTAATATTAGAAATAAATATATTTCATATATAAACAACATATTTTTATGAAATATATACATATGTGTTTGTATTAATGCGCACATAATAAATATACACAGTAAACACAAATATATTATTTAAAGAATTTTTTTGTAATTAATCATTTGACAGCACTAATATAAATACAAACACATATGTATATATTTCATAAAAATATGTTTATGTAATATATTAATAATATTATATAATATAAATTCTATGAATATAATGTAAATATTTTCAGTACTGTATATTATACTGTATTAGCTGTTAAACATTGTTTTCTGATATAATTGTAAATAAGTTGCATCCCACAAAATATCTACACTATTATTATTATTATTATTATTATTAACAATCAATCATCATCAGTTGAGTTATTTTGCATTTTAATATTTTATATGCGTAAAAATTAAGAAAATATAAAATATACACACACATTCATATATATATAGAGATCCCTCACCTGGTTTTGTGCCAATCTGCGGCTGCTGGCTTTGTCACTTGAAGCTCTTTCTGCTATTCTCCTGTCGTTTTTGACGTCGTTGGTGTTGATGTTGTATTGTGTTTGAGCGATGCAGCAGTGTTACATAAATCTCTTAATAACTGCATGATGACTTTCACCAGGTCCACAAAGTGCTGACCATGATTATAAATACTGACGACAAAAGTAACCCTCGTCAAATTTTATGTGTCTACGTGCAACTTTTATGGGTGTCATTAAAGCGAAGCATGTCACCAGGAGTACAAATGTAATCATTCGAAGCATCACGGTTGTTGCAAGTCCATTTGTACGCCAAAAACACCAAAATTACACTCCTAAAAATAAAGGTTCCCAGTGGCATCGATGATTACATGAAGAACCCTCAACATCTGTTCCACAAGGGTCCTTAATAGTGGAGGAAAGTTCTTTAGATGTTCTTCACACTAAGGAAAACAAGGTTATTTTAAAAAGTAAAGTTCTACGTGGAAACAAAATGGTTCTTCTACACTTTTAAATATAAAGGTTCTAAAAGTGCTTTAGAAGCCCATAGAAGCTTTCAGTGAACAGTTCTTAAAAGAACCATTTTTTCTTGCGTGTACAACATTTTAAAGTGCTCCTGTTAATATTAGGTTAATATTTAGTTTTTGGGAGTCCCAAACAACAGGTTGACATGCATGCAAACGTTTGCAGTTTTTTTATAATATGCATTTATTTTTACCTTGCTCGTTCAACGGCTCCCAAATGATTCGTTCAACAACCTTTCCCGGGGTTTTCGTTTAAAGCGGCGTTTGTGAGCTTTCAACGCTTCAAAGCACCACCTAGCGACCTAACGGTTTTTGGGTTTTTTTTTTTCAAACCAGCGCAAAAAGACCAATAAGTGGGCGGGCAATATGCTAATGCTGACTCCGACATGAGGCTTGAGATTCGTTTTAAAAACGACTCGTTTCAATAATTCACAGCCGACTCTTTCTTTTGAGAAACAACTTTACACACGATGCAGTTTCAGATTGAGAACTTTGCAGAAAGTTTTCATTTACTTAAATTTACTCAAAATTAAAGATCGTTTTCCAAAATCCATAATAGTAGTACTTTGAACATCTAAAGGACCTTCTTTGACCATAAATGTTTCGTAGATGTTAAGGGTTCTTCGTGGAACCATCAAGGCCAGTGAAGAACCTTTATTTTTGAGTGACTTGAGAGAAATCACTCACACTCCCTGGTAAAACTAGGCTCTTTTACGGCCCCTAGAGGAGGAGCCGCACTTCTAAGGTGACTTGTTTTAGCATGTAGTCGCTGTGAGGTCGCACATGCAGAACTCTCATGGGATAAATGACTGATTTATCCAAACCTGTAACCGTTTCTTCTCTCCCAATGTTTGTCTTTCCTCTCGTTCCTTTCGTGTCCCCGGCTCTCCCTCAGTGGGGCGGTGCCCGGGGGCCAGAAAGGGGGCCGCGGGGGTGGATTGGGGACGGAGGGGGGCCGTCGCGCAGCGACAGCGTGAGGAGCATGATGACGGGGGGCATTAAAGCCGGCAGGTGGCAGACGGTGCAAAGCCGCCTGCATTCGGGAGACTTCAAGAACGGCAAGTGAGTCGAGCCCACAGGGGACAAGAAAGAGAGATGTGATGTGTGTGTGTGTGTGTGTGTGTGTGTGAGATGTTTAAGAAAGTTAAAAATGCCTTTGTGTGGGTCTGCGCTTTGCCGAGATTTCAGGCCGCCCTGCAGTCTAATAATAGTAGGATCCGTACCACTGAGTCACACACACTTAGAAACACTCAGAAGCGGCGATAGCTCATTTCAGTCCATTATAAAACACAACAGCCACAGCAATGACTCAAAAGACGGCATAACTGGTGATATCATGCACCTGATTCAGCCTGCGAATACGGTACGAGAGGGATAATAGGGTCTTTTATCGGCCTGGGGAGGGTTATTTTGCAATAACGATGGCTGACTGTACAATCTGGCTTATTATAGAGCAAACAAATGGACGGATGGGGTTTAAAGTCAACACGTTACGCAAGAATATGAAACTGCTCAATCGTTTTTAACATAATAATCAGAAATGTTTCTTGAGCGGCAAATCAGCATATTGAAATAGCTTCTGAGGGATCACGCGACATGGCCAGCTATACCGTTTTCTTGGGTTTTTTTTTTTGCGGGAAACGGGATTCTGCCAACGGGGCAAGCAAAATCATCTCGTTTTCTGTTTGAAATGAGATTGTTCAGCTTCTCTCATTGGCGGATTATTTCGCTTGTTCTTGACCAGATCATTTCTAAGTTTTTTAGGAAGAACAAGACAATCATTTTTAGATATTTTGCCCGGAAACGAGGCAAAAACTTTTTTTGCGGTGTTCCCAATGAAGCTGAATAGTTGCTGAAAAATAGCATTCCATCTTGAATTAGTTTTTGGAAAAGAAGGAATATACATCATGATACTTGAAGTTAACATCCTTTAGAAGTACAATGCATTCGGCTGCAGAAAGTCCCATTTAACCAGAATCGAGAGTTAATCAGAATCAAGTATTCCAGTGAGCTGCAATAAACTGTAATCACGATCAGATAGAAAATATGATGCGTTTTGATGACAAATTTCCATAATTTGTCTGATGAGTTTCTGAACACCAGATTTTTCAGAGCTGCCAGCATACGGTTAAAGTTTCATGGAAGCCGTTTCGTTAGCTGGAGGACGTTAATCACAAATTTTCCATCTTAAATCGCAGACAAGTGAAACTGTGTAGCGCAAAATATTCATGCATTAAACGTCCTATAAATGTGCTTAATATTTCAGCGAATCCTAAATTTATATCTGTCAGCAGTGTGAAGCGAATCCTGGGAGAAGGGGAAGTATCATTACATGGGTGAGGAAAAAAGTTTAGAGAACCCAGACAGATTGATTTCAGCAAAACGTGACAAAACAAAGGCCCTGTCCCAAGTGATGCACTACATGCTGACTTGTCCGTGAAGTCCAGACCATGGCAGTGTGTCCCATTTGTAGTGGTATATTCAGGAGGGTTTTTATGAGCGCCTCCTGTGGGACATTTTCTCTTTTAAGTGAGGACAGCAAAGGCTGAGGTCGGCATTTGAGACATTGGCCTACATAAAAAAAGATCCCGAAAACATGACGACTAACAAGGATGACTGTAAATAGAGCGTTTTACGGTCACGACTAAAAACTACACCTTTAAAGTCCAAATGAAATGCCTTTTTCAACTCATTTTACTTCTGCAATCCGGTGTATTTCCAACTAAAATCGTATATGATGTAAAAGGAAAAAAAACTGTGAAATAAATAAACTAATACATAAAATAAAATAAACCTATAACTTTTAGTTACTTATATTTCAGCATTTTTTATATTGTCAAACTAAGTAAATAATATTTTCCTGCACACTAAATAGATTTAGTAATATATATTTTTAATTTATATATGTTTTGCATGCAAAGATTTGAAAAACATATTTAATTAAGCTGTGCAGCATATTTCATCATATTTTGGATTTATAAAACATTACATTTTGTATTCTGGCTTTCAATGGTTTAAAAAAATAAAAAATAATATTATATATTTAAAAATTTTATTTTGTTATATATATATATATATATATATATATATATATATATATATATATATATATATATATATATATATATATATATATATATATATATATATATATATATATATATATATATAACAAAATAATTTTTTTGTGACCACTGAGTAATTGTGCAAAATAATGCCAGGAGCATGTACTAAGTTGAGACAGTTTTGATTTCATGTTGATTATACTGAGACTAATTAACAAGACACACCGAAGGAATGAACGAGACCAGATGTAAATAAGGTACCGAACCTCACAAAACCAAAACAAACCCAGAGCTGCTACAACGCTACTGTATCCATGTGCTGCTTGTGTGTAGACGTTCACACAGCAAGTGTTGCGCACGCACACACACACACGCGCACACACACACACAGGGGGCTCAATTTAAGTTTTCTTCACACCCTTTGCTAACACCTCCTCTCCTCCAGCACCTCACATATTTTCTCTTCGTCTCACATCTCTCTTCTCACACTCCATCCATACCACCAGTCCTCGTTCTTCTCTCCTTCTCTCTCTCAACACGCCCTCCGTTTTTCTCCATCAGTAATTGGATTCTATTTTAAGGCAGCTATATGTGTCTGTCTCTTGTGTTTGTGTCTCACACCCCCTTTTCCCGGTCTCTCTCTTCCTCTGTCTCTCTTTCTTGCCTACATCTTGTTCTCCAATACGCTTGTTTTGCCCCCTGGTGTTTGTCCTGCAACTACCTGATGCACCGTACCAGCTAAACCAGTGCCAGTCATTACCTATGCCATCTCATTAATGTCAACATGAAACTAAATTTGTCCCCGTTTACTTTATTAAAACATGCTCCTGGTCCTACTGTGAAATAGAAATTTAGTTGTTGTTTTAGGCAACTGTTGCACATAATTAATACAGCCTTTATAAAATCTTGACAGAGTTAAAAGTCATTTTATGTGAAGGATAGAGCAGCGATAACAAATTGGGATCGATTTGAAAAAGAAGTGCAACTATTGAGATGCATGCAATAGCGAACTTGACCTTGACTCTGCATATCCAGGTCAAAAAGGCTCATAAATTTTAGTATGCTGCCTTCAGGTCCTGTCCAAATTATTTTATTTACAAGACATGAACTTGTAATGGAAATTAAAGTTTAGGTATAGTTAGTTATTACCCTGTTATTGTTTTAATAATACACATAGAACTGAACTGTAAAAGAAAATGCTATCATTTTATGCGACAACTACATTTTACGTACAAAGCATCAATTAAAGAACTAATGTGCACTTTATTATGATGCAAAACCATTATAAATATCTCCTGTGAAGTAAAAAGTCAGAAATTACTGAATGTTTTGCAAGCAAAATCGCTTGCACATCACACTATAGGCAGCATTTATTCATTAAATATCCTGTTTCACATAAAAGTACGTCACATTACAGAAGTAAAATGGATGTGAATGCGTTTTCATGCTGAGTTTAATATCAGGATGGTTTTCCTCCACTGGAGCAAGTTTGTGTTATGTCCCATAAACTTTTTATTACATTCAGCTCTAAAGCACTCTCAAATGTGTTTAATGAATTCTTCAAAACATTCACTGGTAAAACAAAATGTGTGAAAAATGTATCTTTTGGGGTACAGCAGCTTGACACTTGTCACCCGTCTACTTTTAAATGGTGCACATTAGTACTTTAGAGTAGTAATATGTACAGTTAAGCTGCTATATGAGCATCTTTGGGGGTAAAGAAGGTTTGAAGATGGCAGGGATGTCCAAACCTGCTCCTGGAGGGCCTTAAAAGTTAAGCTCCAGCTTGCAACAATACACCTGTACAGCACTTTCAAGCCTGAAGTCCCTGATTAGTGTGATCAGCTGTGTTTAAGGAACTCTCCACTATTTCTGAAAATAGCCTAATTTTCCAACTTCCCTAGAGTTAAACACCTGGGTCTGGCGGTATAGCTGCAGCTTAGCACAGATCATTGAACTTTATTAGACCATTAGCATCTTGCTCAAAAATGACCAAAGAGTTTTGATAATATATAAGGAACTTCCCTGTTGAAGCATGGGTGATATTACACAGTTTCTGAAAATGTTTGGGACTATTTTCAGGTGCTGCGTAATATCACCCATGGTACGGTGGAAAAGTTATTTGAGAGTACAGTTTTTAGCCATATTGGCCAAGAAAAATCACAATTTAAATAGGAAAAATATGCTAATGGTGTAAGAGATCAGCCGAATGGATTCAGAAATGGTAAAACTCAACTGTAAAACTCTAGGGGAGTTGGAAAATAACCCTATTTTCAAAAACAGTGGTATGTTCCTTTAATTGGGGTTTGGGCTAATCTCATGGTCCTCACTGAGCGGCATTGGACGCTCCTCTAAGGATTTTGCCCCAGTGACAAGCTGTTGTACCCTAAAGGGGCAATTTGTGCACATTTTCTCAGAGTGTGAGATTGCTGAGATTGTGCAAGCTGAAATCGGAATATAATAGCCAGGGAATCTTTATAGGAAACTTGTTTTCAGCTCAGGTGAAACTCACTGGGAAGTTTCCAGAGGTGAATTTGACACAGTTTTGAGATCAGAGTGAAACAGGGCTAATGAGCGATGTAATTGCGAAGGAAGGGGGGCGGAGAGGACAAAAGAATGACGGATGAGCCAGCGTAGTTGGTTGGCTGCCGAAGGTACACAGGGGGCCGTGGCTTTACTTAAAACGAGTGTCGCAAGATACAACGTGCAAAGTTAAGAGAAGAAAGGGAGGAGAGGGATGTGTGAAGATGGGAGGCTCTCAGCAAGCCAAAAAACAGTCTCCCGGAAGAACCGGCGGCGGCCGACTGACGCCACACACTCCGCGGCACACACATGCGCACGGTCGTTCAGGGCAGACGCGTCATACGCCGCGATCCAGTCAGGCACGCACGGGAGCGGGCCGCAAGCAGGCCTCACACGGCTCCCAGACACACGCGCACGCTCACAGCTCGCCGTCGGCTCAGGGAAGTCACGCTCGGGCCGGCAACGGACACACGTACTTGCAGACACACGCAGACCAGGGCGGCTGTGGTCTCTTCTGCTACCTGTGCTACGGTGGCTACTGCCTCTGTTTGACTCTTCTTTCCTTTTTTCTCCTTCTCCTCCTCTCCCCACCTACTCCTCGCACTCCGCATGCTCCTCCTCCTCCTTCTTCCACTCCTCCACCCCCTTCTCCTTCCGACGACACCATCTTTTCATTGTCCTTTTCCTCTCTGGCTATTCCGTTCTGCCCCCATCCGTCCATGAACCTCTCGTCCTCCTCTATGTCTCCGTTATTGCCTCTCCTGTCTTCGACCGACTCCCTGACTCTCCTTCACCCGGATTCTGAACTCTTTCCTTTCAACCTGTCTCTTCCCCTGCCTCCATGTCCATCTGCACCCCCTGCTCCTCCTCCAACACCTTCCAAACCCTCCTCGGATTCTTCTCCTCGTCCCCGCCCTTTTGTTCTTGTCCCACCTTCTCTACTCCTTCTTCCTCGTCCCTCCCTCTGTCGCTCCCGCCCTTCTTCGTCTCGCTCCTTGCCCTCTCTCCTGCTCTGCCCGCACAGTTTGTCTGACCATGCCCTCTCCTCGGTTGAGACCTTGGACAACATCCCGACGATGGGGGCGATGCCTCGGCCGCGAACGTTACTGCGTCAGCAGAGCCTCCAGCAACCCTTGATCCAGGCTCCGGCCCCAAGTTTGGCCAGCAGGCCGCCCATCTCCCAGAGTCTGGGTCAGCTGCACTCCCAGCCAGGTAGTGGAGGGGGCGGAGGGGCGGGGCCTGGAGGAGGGGGCGGGGCAGGCTCAAGGAGCTCCAGGGGCGGCCCAGCAGGTGGCGGAGCCTCACGCCATAGACCAGGAGTCTCTCGTGGGAACCCTGGCAGTGTGGATCACATGATGGGTCAGATAAAGAGACGAGGCCTGGACGTTAAATCCTTCCTGTAAGTGGCTTCCTGTGTGGGTCTGTCCTGTGCATGCCTTTTTGTCCTGTATTTGCATGTCCTAAATTTTCTATGTAAGTAATGTACAAATTGTTTAGGTTCCTAACAAAGCTCCTGGAGCCCCCCAAGGCTGCATAGTTTGTACCTCTCCATTGTCTGACACACCCAGTCTCTACTAATAAGCTGGTGATCTGAAACAAGTGTGTTTGATTTAGGAGCCATAGAAAACATGCAGTGTTGGGGGGGTAATAAAAATAATTGGACATTTTCACCCAAAAATTACATTTCTGACATTTACTCTTTGGGTCATTCCAAACCCATGCAACCTTTTTTCAGTAGAGCAGTAAAAGAGTTTAGCAGGATAATCACGCTGCTCTTTTCCAAATGAAGGCATATAGTGATTTGGCCTGTAAAGCTACAAAAAGTGACTAAAGAAGCACCATAACAGGGATCCAGCTGAATCTTGCACTGCTTTCAAAACCTTTCAAAGCAAAATGATAACTTTGTGTCTTGAGCAGACCTGGAGATAAGTGGTACTACATATGTGGTACTCTGAAATTTCATTTGCATTCTTGTATACTGAAATACACCATATCAAGATGTAGCTCACAGATTTCATGTCATTACTTAAATTGTAGTCTGATCTTTGTACAAAGACACGCATGACAATGTAGTGTTGTATGGACAATTTTTACGACATACTTTAAGCTCAATAGAGTCATCGCCATAATTTGCTTTTTTTGGTGAGGAAAAGAGCAGTGGTAAATCATCAATCTTTGTACTCCACTAAAAGAAATAGTTGATTTTTGGGTGAACCTAAAGGTACAATCTTTGCATGTTTTTTTATGAAAGCTCTTAAATTATTTTGGAAACATTTCAGACTATATCAGTTCCCATTCTCCGGGATGCTTCATAAATACTAGCCCCGCTTTAGTACCGAAAATAATAGAGCTATTAAAACAGAGTAAATCTCCCAGACTTCAGCTGAAAATGATCTGCGTGCCTCTTCTTGTTTGTCCTCGCCTTTGTTCCTGCACCTCTATCTCTCTTCCTCTACACCTGTCTGTCTCCAGACCCTATCAGACAGTCGTTCATTCTGTCACACTGTATTTCAGCCCCGCAGCAGAATATCACCCCCCTCCCTCAGCGCTCTGTACTGATGTGCTGTTTTGTGACGTTATGTTTTATATGGCTGAATATTGCCTTGTGTGCGGCCTGCCTCAGCTGGTTTAAATATGTCACATTTTAGGACCTCAGGGGACCGCTGGAGATATGGTACCGGCACTAATATTATGTATGTGTGTCAGCACATGCGTTTATGTTTGGGCATGTGTTTGCCTGCGTGTGGTTGTGTTCATGAATGTTTAATGTGCTTCTACTGTGTTTAAAGGGACAGTTCACTTCAGAATGCTATTTTTAATCATCATCTATGTAATTCTACAACTTTCTAATCACCATAAAAGTAGTCCATACAACTTGTGCACTGTATTCTAAGTCTTCTAATCTCATATTTATACTTTGCTGATGTTTACTGAATTTACACAAGAGCTCTCCAATGTTGCGTTTTAAATTGCATCTATTATGAATATTCAGAAAATTACCTTTCATGCAGCGTGTAACAGAGCTGAGTGAAGGAAAACAACCTGCAGAGTTTTAAATCTGAAAGTGCACTACGTATAAAGGTGTAGTCTCTCAAAAGAAAGAGTCGACTTGTTTTTAAAAACGAATCCCAAGTCATTTGATGTTGATGTTAGCATATTTCCGACTCGCTTGTTGGTCTTTTTGCATTGATCTGAATGAAAATACAAATTAGTTAATTGCAACTAGGTGCTGCTTTTGTAGCGATAAAAGCTCATAAGCATTGCTTTAAATGAAATCGACAAATCACTGGAGGGATTTGGATAAATTAATGACTGATCAAATCGTTTGGGAGTCGTTCAACAACTAAAAGGTAAAAATAATGTTTTTAGACCTTTCAAGTATGCCAACCTGTTGTCTGGGACTCCCAAAACCAAAATATGAACTTTTCATTACCCTTAATAGGGCGTTAAACTGTTACTTTCGGTTGCAATACATGCAAGCTTTAAAATGCACATATGCAAGCTAGATTTTTTACATTAGCAATTTTACCGATTTTGTGTTTCATGGAAGAAATGAGTCGTATTGGTTAATAAATGATGGCAAATTTAATTTCTTTGCATACCCCTTCATTACACTTACGTTCGTTACGTTTATTCGCAGTCTGAAACATAATGCCCTAGAATAGCCGTGACTTATTGAGCGAACAGGACTGCAGACTATCAACCGACCGCAGCACGTAACAGCGGCTTGACAGGGGCTACAGGTCTTCAACAGACGCTCCGGTTGGGTTTATATAATGGCGTTTAACTCCGTCTCTGTAAATCTCTTCGCCTGCCACCGCGTGACCTGCGGAGGAAGGGAGGGCAGGTCTCAGCTCAAATGACAAACAATTAACGCGACTGAACATCATCTAATTTCCCAAGATTATCCACACGTGAACACACAGCAAATCGGCGTGATTGATGGATTTCACGGTTTTCAAGTGATGTAACATGCTTGAATTTGTAAGCCTGCCTCAGTTGTGCGTATTTGACGCTTGGCTCTGTTATGACGCATTTAATTGAATTATAATAGATGCTTTCCTGAACGGGGTCGGAGCGAGAGAAGGCCTGTAATTTTCGCATTTAAACACAGCGATTCAGCGATGAATAGCTAGGTGTCTCCGCGCGCTGCTAGGTCAACAGCTTTTTATGACAGGTTCGAAAAAGACTTTCTGGTGAAAAGTAGCTGGATATTTTCTACTAATGCCATTACGGCAGTTTAACCTATGCCACATGATTAAATTACCGTTATAGGATTTGCTGTTTGCTGACTTCATTTAAACTTTTTTTGTTGTTTCATGATTAACGTTGGTTATTTGTTGTAGTTTTGAGGCCTAGACTATGTTCAACCGCTTATGTCTTTTCCTTATGTCTTGCGAGTCGTCTTACAATGACAATATTGCCTACTTAGACTAACCTGTCCATTAAAGCTTGTAACAAATCGGTTACATCAATGTTTGTTAGCTGATCGAAAAAAAGAGATGCATGACTTTACTCGGCGACCTTCGTTGAGAGAACAACTTGTCCCAAAGTTGAGTAAACTCAATAAAGCTGTGCAACGAGTTGCCTTGACATTTTAAGTGACAGTGTATAATACCAACGTTTTTTCAACTTCTGCTTATTTCGGTTTATTCTTTACTTATCATTTAAGTGCATCATATGTTAATTTCTGTCCATGTTGTTCCAAACCTTTATAATGTTAATGCTGCTCTTTGACCAAAATAGACAACAAAACAGTAACATAAAAGTAATATATATATATATATATATATATATATATATATATATATATATATATATATATAAGTTCAGAAGATTTCTAATATAGCAAACAAGTTGTATGGACAATTTTTTAGGGATGCAATCATTTATGTAATTACATAATAATGTGCTGAAGAAAAGGCTGCTTATTGATCAACTAGCAACATCTGTCTTAGGGACAGTATATTTTAGTATAAGTTTTAGATATACGTTTTTGTTTCCACGATTCATCGTTTGCGGTTTGTGTTTATACGCAGTCAGGTGTTGAGGTTAAAGTCTTTGCTACGGATTCACGTTAACCCTGAAACATTGATTTTCTGTCCTCCGAATCATTACTCTCGAAATGGATTGTTACTCCGCGCCAGAGGAAGAAAAGAGAAAGAAATCGGGGGAAACGGAGTCTGAGTCAAGGTTTAGAAAGGCATGCTATCATACTATTATTATTATTATTGCTTTAGCTTGCGGTAGTATATGTTCTGAAAAAAATTTCCGTATGCATTTAACATTAAACGACATGCAATATCTGTGATATGGATAACTTGGACATTATGCAGTATATGCATGGTTTAATATTCCAAACTGTAGTATTCTATAACTAGATCCATGTTTAATTTAGCATCTGGTTAATTTAGCAGTTTTACGTCAGATCTTGGTGGTTTGATCAAATAATGTTTCTGCAGGCCATTAAAGTAAATTCATGGTCTAAACCATTGCATGCATTGCTAAAAATGAATTCATCCCCAGTATTTGTGTTTTAATTGCGACTATAAACATCCTTAAATTAAGGTGCAGTTACTTAAAAATGCAAAACGAGGAAGTCTTGCTTTCTGATAATTTGAACAGAATGATGCATAAAACAATACAGCATATAAAAACTTGTTTTACTTTTGAATTAAGTTGATTTCACTGAGCCAACTGGCAAGTTTTTCCTTTGCGTTTTATTCATAAACTCAAGAAAACAAGACTTTGCTTCTCAAAAGTCAATATATTATATTATTATATTTTCTTTAATTGGTCTTAATTGGTCTCAACCTGCCGAAACCCTTCAATAGAAAGAGACAAAATAAGGGCTGATGATATTGCTTTGGATTCTAGACATAAAGTTGAATGCATTGTGAAATACAGTAGTCCTCGAGGTTTGCATATTGTGCAAAATATGCATACAGAGAATGCACAATGTGCGTACTACAAAAATAGTATGGAAGTATGCCATTCCTGCAACATCCTTGTTCCGCTTATGCTGGAAATACTAAATATTTCATCTCCGCTGGTTAAAGGGGGATGTCATTGACACACATACATGGCCTTGGGTCTGACATAGAGACAGAGAAAAGCAGAACAAGAAACGGAGGACGAAGAAAGAAAGAGAGGAAGGAGGAGGTGGGGTGTAATTGAGGGTTGTTGGTGTGTTATCAGTGGTCAGCGACAGTCCTGTGAACATCCCCGAACATTCGCCCCGTCCGGCTCTCACCGGAAAAGTGCCTCTTTTTATTGCTTTGACAATAATGATTCCTGTCTGTTGCGCGCGCGAGTGTGTGTCGTACGTGTGCGAGTGTGTAGTCGCACCAGCCAGGAGCTATTTTTTGCAGCCATTAAATTCTGAAAGGTAAAAATAGCCGGAGTGTGCCAAAATGGAGGGAAGCCCAGGAGAATATGAAGGAACGGATGGATTTACAGCAGGAGAGAGAAGATGGGGAAGTGGAGGGGGAGGGATGAAGAGTATTAAAACCACTTTAGATGGGAGGAGAAGGAAAGAGAGTGAAGAACAAGAGATTGTGATAACGTATGACGCGATTAGGATTTAAAGGAGTTGCTCGGCTGAAAATGAAAATGCCCTCACCCTCGTGTCGTTGTGAAACCGTGCGCTGTTTATTTGTGGAAAATTATTATTTTGAAGAATGCACACCATGGGGATGGAAAAAGAAAAAATCTTGCTTGAACATTTTCATTAATGAAATATTTAATTAAAAATGTAAAAAATGTAAACAAATTTAGGCATTGCAACAACATAATATGAAAAATAGTATAATAGAGTAGTATAGCATAAAAAAAGTTATATTAATTTATTCTAAAAAAAAATATATATATATATATATATATATATATATATATATATATATATATATATATATATATATATATATATATATATATATTTATTTTTATTTATTAATTTTTTTTGCTTAGGTTATTTATTGTATATGATGTCCATTTTTATTATGTTATATTTTATTATATTGGATTTTCTAATATTGCTTTTGCAAAAATATGCGGTTGGTAAACTTAAGACTGTGAACTGTTCCTATGAGATCAAATGGCGGCTTTCAAAAGCTGTTTAAGAGGAGTTTAATAGCTGGATTTTAGAGAGAGGTTGAGGCTCAGAGATGAGGGGGATTTGTAAGAAGAGAGAAAAATGAAGAATGTGAGAAAGAAAAGAGGAGATAGAGGGTGAGCAGTGACCCAGAAAGCAGCAGCTCGGTCCTGACACCTCTCTCACACACACACACACACACACACACACACACACAGCACTCTCAAATAGAAACAATTAGTCCAGATCTCTCTAACGGCCCTCAATTAAGGCTGAAGAGAGGGAGAGAGGGATGAAAACACCAGTGAAAGAGGGAGAGAGGTGCAGAGACGAGACCCAGACAATGTGTTGAGTGAAGAGGACAGTAAATCAATGTGTGTGTGCCAGAGAATGTGAGTTTGAGTGTTTACAGGTCTGTTCACACCGAGAGCCGCTCTAAATGCGACGTTTAGAGACGGGAGAACTATTCGCACAGTTTTAGCGAAACACGCAATTAAATATACAATGCTAACTTTACGTTAAATATTGATTTTGTTGAAATGCAAATCTGCGATACCAATTTACCTCGGCCTAACGTTAAATATAACCCATCTGACAAAAACGTTACTATTTTTTGATGCTCTAATAAACATTGGAGATACAAAGCGTGCCCAGGTTTTGGGTAAAACGTATTTCTGTATTTATCTAAAAAGTATTAAATGCTAGAAAAATGCACAATGTTCAGCATGATGCTAAATAGCGCTAATGAGAACTACAAGAGAAACAGTGTTTTCAATTGATTATTATAGTAGGATATTGGCATGTTGTCTTATATTTGATTTTTCTAACCATAACATCTCTTATAGTTCACCCCCAGTGCTAGAAGTGAACTACATAACTTATAATCAATGGGCCTCATTGGATCAGCTGGTGCATTTACGTGGCACATGGAACTAAATATATATAGTTTTATGCCTTATGGCTAGACGTTTACACGGCAACAGCATTTTGGTGGCTTGAAAACAATACCGTTGTCACATTTAAAGCGACAGACGACAAACCTACAGCATGCTTATGATAAACTGAACGTAATTAGTGTAGACGCTCTTATATATGTCCTTGTACGTTTCCTTATAGGTATCATCCTTAGTGTGAACAGGCCTTAGGAAGGGATAGAATAACCAAAAATGTTGGTTCTGTCTTCATTTCCTCACTCTCAAGTTGTTCCAAGCATAGATACGTATACGCAGATGCCTCATTATGCGATGCATAAGCCGTCCACTATATTGGAAAATGTTATTCGCCATAATAATCCATGAATATTCTATGGTTGCAAACTTTGTAAGGTTTTTTTATTTCTTCTGTTGAACGCAAATAGTGATACTGCTGGTAGCCATTGCCTTCCGTAGTAATTATGGTATGCTTAGCCAATGGGGACAAACCTGAAACAACCTGGCAGTAAGTATAGAAATTTTGTTTTTGGGTGGACCATCCCTTCAGCAAGGTTTCTTCATATAACAGCACATTATGCATGCGCATGTATGAAGAAGAAGTCTTTGATTTGGGCCTGTACGCGAGGTGTTTATTTAAACTGGTTTTGAGGGTGGCACACATGGCATTCCTTGAGGACCTTGGGTCTTTAGAAAGGGTTAACATGAAAAAAAAAAAAGCGTGCATATTTAAATCGTCTGCTGTAAAACAGAACATGTCCAGTGCGGTCTGAGGAATGGGGCTGATATCCCAAACTCAACAATAATAATATCTGCTGCCTACTAACGGTTTTTCCTTCTTGTGTTTCCTCTCGCTCTCAACTCTTACTTTCTGCACTTTACTGCTCTCTCTTTGTGTGTCATTTTCTTGGTGAAGGGAAGGAAAAATGGTGGTTCTCTCTCTCGCGATCGGATTGGCGGAGCAGGACGACTTTGCCAATCTGCCAGACCTACAGGAAGTACCGCCCAGTCAAGAAACCCCTCCTGACAAGAGGTATCTGTCAGAGTGTGTGCATATGCGTGTGTGTGCGTTGAGAGATGCATTATATGTTTGACCAACCCACTGCAAGCGGTTGAGCCCCAGCCAGGGAGCATGGCATTGTGGGTAATACCCATCATAGCGTGGATTTGCCACAGGCTCAGGGGCAACGGTTACAGACACAGCGGTGCGTTGCATTCTCGCTCGCTCTCTCTTTCAAGTCGTAATCAGAGCCAGTAGTTTCTCTCAAGCTCTGTTCCGATACGCTAGTGAGCCGCCATGCTATCGACTGCCAACATGGGCAGCCAAATCTCATAAGCGAGTTATTTGTAGTGCACTTCATAGGCAGCAGCTCTGCATGGCAGGTGAACCTCACAAAAGGGCTGCACTCATGAGAAGCGACTCTTAATTGACTGCTGTAAAGTTTAACGTTAGCACTTAGCTAATCTAACGACGCAATGCTCTAATAAACATTGGAGATACAAAGCGTGCCCAGCTTTTGGGTAAAACGTATTTCTGTATTTATCTGAAAAGTATTAACGCTAGAAAATGCCATTTTCAGCATGATGCTAAATAGCGATAATGAGAACTACAAGAGAAATGGTGTTTTCAATTGATTATTATTGTAGGATATTAGCATGTCGCCTTATTTACATATTCTAAGAGTAAAAGTCCATTTTTATTTTGACTGAGCTATTTTATTGATTCTTTTGTTTGACAGATGCATGGTACTATACGCTAATGTTTAGCATGAAAATACATAACGCAGGCACGTTCGGAGTAGAAAATGAAAATACTTGTATGTCAATGATTAGCAAACTATAGGAAAAAAATGGCACTTTTTGTTGGTTTTAATATTGCAAGGTTAGCCTTTCATGCGTTCACCTTGCGACTGATACCTTAATATACCTTACGATAAGCTAACAGCACAATATAAAGAATAAAAATTATACATGCAAGTAGATTTTACTCAGAATGTGTATTTCAACGATTAGCTAACTACAGTAGAAATGACGCTTGTAGTTGATTGGATTATAGCATGGTTAGCATGTCATGTTTACATTGTGATAATAAGCCTCACTGTAAGCTAATGGCACAATGCTCATAACAATATAGTACAGACAGATTCTGAGTAAAAAAAATACTTGTATTTCAATGATTTGCGAACTACAGAAAAATATTTTATTACAGTAAGGTTAGCAAGGTTACGTTGTGATACTCTAATAAGCCTTAAAAGTACGTTATACATAAAAAATCTGTAAAACAGTAAATGTTTTAGTTAGAATTGAAGTATTTTATCAATTATTTCCAGTATCAACACTATTTACAAGACTACTAGAACTGATTCTTAGGAGTTTGATGATAAAATGCTACTAGGCTAACAATGAGATACTCAATTAGCATCAAATAGTACAGATACGTTTGAAATAAAAGTACATTTTTAACTATTTCTATTCCAATAGTTTGATGCTAGCATGTGACTAAATAGCGATACTCATGAGAACTACAGGAGAAAGCGCACTTTCTATTGGTTTAATTGAAGCGTGACGTTAGCATTGCGTTACTCTAGTAAGCGTTAACCTACTAAACTAAGAATGCGTAAAAATACATAGTACAGCTAAGTTTTAAATAAAATTGTAGTTGATAGACTGTTGCTAAACAGCGAGACTCATGAGATCTACTGGAGAAACTACATTTTTAGTTGATTTTATTATAAGACGACATTAGCAGAGTATCATCTAATAATGTTACGATAATGTTGTTTGCATTTCTTTAATAACCCTTAAAATATATCTCTCATATAAATAAGTACAATGGTTCAATCTAACTAATAGATTGACCGTTTCATCAGTTATTTTCGGTATCAGCTCAAAACAGCTTCGTTTACAACAATGCTAAAATTAATTGTAGCGGAGTTAATGATAGCATACTGCTAAGCTAACAGCGCGATACTCAAATTAACATAAATATACATTTAGCGCATTTATATTTGAATACTTTAATGTTAGCATGCGACTAAATAGTGATACTATGGCACTGTCATGACATTATCATTTTAAATATTATTATATTTCATTGCAATACGCCTCAAAAAAACGTTGCACTTAACAATAAGTAAAATATTCTGGTTTCAGTTCATCGTTTTTAATTATACTTTTAGCTTTGATGCAGAACTCTCAATTTCCGAGAACAAAGTTTGATGATACGCTTAATTAACGGCTTAATGCTCTAATTAGTGTAAAGAAACTATAATGTAGATGGATTTTGCACACTGTACTACAGTTTGACTGTTAAGTTATTCACTTAAGTGCTTGTCACATTGTTTTCTTCATGAAGGATGCAAAGCTGCCTTAGCTTCGTGTCTAAACGAGGTTTCTTGAAGCGGAGTTATGTTCCACCTACCTTTGCCGGATGGATGCTGTCTAAGTAGGCGTCTCGCTAGGTTCTGGAAGAGCGCTTCAGAATAGCTGATACTAAGTAAATGAGCAAGCTGTACGTTCGGCTGTACGTCGCTAATAAGTGCTGAGCTCATTAATCATGCTAATGAGCCTCACCTGAGGCTAACGGCTGCTTGAACGCCATTGGTGGCCGCGCGGGCCAGAGCTCAGCCAATGAGCTGTGAGATACAGCTGAGACGTGAACTGTCGTGATCTCGACGGCACGTCTTGCATGCGCCTCGTTTATTTCTGGTTTTGGCATTTTTATCCCTATTTGTTCTTCTTTCATCCTCTGACTTTAGCGTCAGATCCTTTTATCTCTCCCAAGTTCACTGTTTTTCTCTTGTCTTTTATGCTTTACGCGGTGTATTTTTTCTCGTTAGTTTTACTTTTCCTGCTCTGACAGATGTTTCTGAATGGAAACTGTGCCGTACGCGGCCAAAGTAGCATCTACAACTGTGACAATGATATGAACTGATACATTTTGACAACAGATTGCTGCATTGTCACATGACCTCATTGAATTCTTTACATATATTAGTACAGTATAACTGCAAATAGTTTTAATTAAAATTTAATTTCTAAGTATAAATTAATGGTAAAAACCATTAATAAAATAACCATATTTACATTTAATATTATATATATATATATATATATATATATATATATATATATATATATATATATATATATATATATATATATAAATAAACAAACATTGCATATATCAATATTAAACATACATTTAAGATAATATAAATAGATATTAAATTAATTACATTTAATAATAGTAAAAGAATATGTGTAAATATATATATATATATATATATATATATATATATATATATATATATATATATATATATATATATATACTCTTAAGACTCACGGAATTAAATAATATTTTATATATGAATTATGTATTATATTATACTTCCTTATTTTGTAATGTATATTTTATTTACATATAATGTAAATAAAACAATATGTTACAAAATAAATGTAAATATGGCTATTATATAAACTGGATATCAATTTCAATATTTTGACCCAAATTATGCTAAGAAAATCTAAAATCTAAAAATCATAATGTCAATTTAAGGAATTTTTAAGCTGCATTAACCTGTGATTTTTTTTTTTTTACTTAATGATTTTTTTTTATTTAAAAAATTAACAATTTGAAGTCGTATAAAAAATAAACCTAATGTATTATTTTAAATATTTAATTAATATTTAAAAAATAGGTATGTGCAAATAAATGTGCATAAAATATACATCTAAATGGTCATTAATATAACCATTAATATAATACTTCAAATTCACTGTGCATATTACAGAAATAGTATTTTGAACGCAGCCGATTTGTTCATTTTCTGTGTGCGTGTGTGTGTGTGTGTGTGTGTGTGTGTGTGTGTGTGTGCACGTTTGGTGAGTTGCTCTGCGAGGAGCATATTATTTCGATTCATGCTTGTCACTTACATAAACATTCATTTATTAAAAAGCATTGCTCTCTAGATAACACACAGCACACACTCTCCAGGGAAATCCTCTCTGGCTAACCAGCGATCATCGCGCAATGTTTTTTTGCGCTGGATAATGGCAGTGAGTCACAGGCTGAATTAGTTTTTGATCATTTAGAGGGCCGGCGAGTGATCGCAGACGTGAGTGTCTCTCTCTCTCTCTCTCTGCGTGGCGTTATCGGGGTGATTTAGTGTGTTTGGTGTCGTGCCAGTGAGAGGAGGGGACTGACGCCGCTCTCCAGGCTAATTTACAGGCCTCTGACTGAAGTGGCGTACGTCTCCCGAGGCCGGCGCTGACACACACTCCGATGCCTCTTTAAACAGCAAGAAAAACATTAGGGGTCGCTCTGATCATCATTAATATTACACAGACTGATGCAGGACTTCATTATGAAGAGACACCTGTAGTTCCTGTGCCGCTAGCGCCTCCTCTGGTGGAGCGGTGTGTGTGTGTTTTTAAAATATTTTATATTTGAACGGTTATAATATTCAGTGCTACGACAAAAGCATGCGTGTGTATATTTACAAAATGTACATTTCTTTACATTATTTTACATTCATTTACATTATAATTGCTAATTAATACCATGGGATTATTAGGAATTAAATTATTAGGAATTACATTTGTGTATTTTTTTAATTAAATAATTATATGTGATAATACATAGCTTCTTAATAATTTGACCATGCGCCATAATACATTATATTATATTAAAAATGTATAATATTATAGTATTAAATTTGATTGGTCTCCGTGTGAGTGTGCATGTCTCTGTGTGTTAATAAATATATATATAATATATTAGTTGATAAAATATGAATAATATATATTGTGTATTATCCATATATATATATATATATATATATATATATATATATATATATATATATTAATTGTTGTTTTAAAAAATATTTAGAATGATGAATTTATTGATTGAAAGTATATTTTAATTATTCAATTAATTATATATGTAATATATAACTTCTTAATACATTATATTATATGAAAAATTATAAGCAATTATTTAACCAATTTTTTTTTATTTTTACCTACACACACACACACACACACACACACACACACATATATATATAAACACACAACAATGATACTATACTATATATGCACACATAATATTTAAGAATTAAAAAATATATATCTCACTTTATTTCAAATATGTAAGTGAAGCTGTTGCTGTTTTAGTTGTATATTAGATATATTTAGTGTTTTGTAAATTTAGGGTTAATGCTCATGCTATTTCTTTATAGGCTTGAAAAATAGTATTCTCATTTATAAAGTTCATTGCTGCAGCTGTACCTGGTTAATATCTTGCAGCGCAGCTAACTAGCTGCTCAAACCTCTACCAGCAGTGTAACTAGTAGTTAGCACGAAGCAGCAGCTTTCCCTTGAAACTCCACTTAACTCGTTCAATATTTCTCAGATGTTCCGGGTGGCTTATTTGGTCTTTCTCTCTCTTTTCCGCCTCGAACGCGTTTTATTTTATTTTTTTCTTTTCTCTCTCGTTCCCTGGTTAATTAGGGCTGGAGTAAAACTCAGCGCTCGCCAAACACACACACATGCAATTAACTCAGCCAGGAAGAGCTAGCAGACTAATAAGGAGAAGACACCGAGCGAGAGAGAGAGAGAGAGAGAGAGAGAGAGAGAGAGTGAGTCTGAATGGCCGAGCCTTCTCGCTGCTGGCACGTTCTTCTGGCCCATTTGCGGCTGCTCTGGAGGCTTGTGATTACCCAGAATGCCCGGTGAATGAGAATCAAACAGGAAGCGCTCGGCACTGGAGTAGCAACATAGCTGCGCTCGAATATTAAAGCAGCGGCAGATATAATGTGGAAAGCAAATGATCTCGGAGACGGAGATAGTGTATTCACACACACACACACACACACACACACACACGGGCTTTGAAGTGCGATCTGATATGCTTGTATCTGTATGAAGTGCTTGAATCAGCACGAGCCAGATTACAGCCGCTGGAATGAATATGTGAGTGAATCAAAACAACACAAATAAAATATTATGAATTTAGTGTTTTATTTAGTAAATGAATTGAAAAAAACCCATATAAATAATTTAAATAATAATAATAAATATATAATAATTATTAGAAATATGTTTTTTATTATTTAAAAGCTACTACATTATATATTTTAGTGGCTTTTCAAAGCACATCAATGCTGTTAATTATGTAATTACGTTTTAAATCAATTATCAGTCCTGGAAAATTCTATTTTGCATTTTTTTTTTTTTTTTTTTTTGCATTCATAAAAGTTATAGATGAATGGAAATCTAATGGTTTAAAACAGGTTTCCTGAACATAAATGATATATTTTTGACAATATTAATTATTTACTTTATTTAAGCTGTTAATGAATTTATTACGTTATTTATTGCTTAAAATAAAATAAAATAAACATTTAAATCATTTTTTGTGACACGACTGATGACCGTAAATTAAATACGATACAACATATAATCTGTATTATATTATATGTGTTTTAAAGAAACTCAGCGCGACAAATAATATATTACATTTGCAAATCGCCATGAATAAATAATATCGCTTATTACAGCGCTGATTATTTTTCAGCGTGCTACTTTAACATGCATAATTATCATACAAACATATCTTAATACGGAAAAAAGATGCAATATGCTTTCTTAGAAGCGTTTGAGTCATTGAGTCGTGTGTGTGTGTGTGTTCGTATCTTCTCTCTGCCATTTGGCTGTTGATTGAAGCGTGCAGCACCTTTCTAGCGAGGCTTTGCCGTGGACGGAGGCCGAAGCTCCCGCTGCGATCGTGCCATTTAGATCGAACGGATTTAAAAGCGCACACGCGGTGAGACTCTCGACTGTGTTGTGTCAGAGAGAGGATCTTTCCGTTGTAAACCCAGCCGGAGGCTCTCGGACTCTTTGTACTCTGTGTTAGTTTGAGTCTGTGAATGAAGCTCATTCACGGCGTGCGTCGTTCACAGCATTAGGAGCATTAGTGCAGCGTTCAGTACACGCTGCCTAATGATGACGTGCGCATTTAGATATGTGAACGTTATAGTATGCACAAGATTGGGGTTTTCTCGTGTCTTCTGCTCACCAGGACTGCATGCGTTTGATCCAAAAAATAATAAAACAGTGAAATTTTATTAGCTTTGAAACAACTGGGTTCGATGTGAATGTATTTTAAAATGCAATTTATTCCTGTGATTCAAAGCTGTATTTCAGCATCATTACTTCTGAAAGCATGCTGGTTTAACATTTATGATTATTATTATAAATGTTCATATCATTTATACTTTATATTTCATACTTTATATTTTATACTTTGTACACTTCTTCTTTATATATATATATATATATATATATATATATATATATATATATATATATATATATATATATATTTTTTTCTTCTCTTAAATAAAAAAATATATTATTTATACCATTTATATATATATTTCATACTTTATATTTTATACTTTGTACACTTCTTCTTTATATATATATATATATATATATATATATATATATATATATATATATTTTTTTTTTTTCTTCTCTTAAATAAAAAAATATATATTATTTATACCATTTATATATATATTTCATACTTTATATTTTATACTTTGTACACTTCTTCTTTATATATATATTTTTATATTATATATATATATATATATATATATATATATATATATATATATATTTATTTTTTTTTATTTTCTTAAATAATACATATATATATATATATATTTTTTTTTTTAATTATTTTTTTAAATTATTTATTTATTTTTTCTTCTCTTATATACTCTTTTATATATTTCTTAAAAGTTGTTTCCCATTCCTTTAAATTTTTAAATGTTAATTTTTATCTCTTATTTATAATGCCTGTACTTTTTCTTCTTTCTTTTTCCTTTTCCTTTAAGTTTCTAGACGCTGGAAGGTTGTAAAAAAGCACTTGAATCGAAGGTAACTGAAAACGATTCAACGATCAATTCAACGCATCCTCGGTGGATAAAAGTATTAATTGCCACGCTTATCGCTAAAATGCATTACTCGACATAAAATAAGCTTTAACCGAATTTTTTTAATCGAATATTTTAAATGAATATTCATTAAGAAAACTAAATTTGCCCTTTAGCTAAAAATAGCAAAAGCAATTCAAAGTATATATATATATATATGTATATATGTATATACATAGACGTGTATGCATGTGTGTGCTCATTCATTTTATTTCACACCGCCTTAGAGCTGCAAAACAGCCTTTATCGGTTGCATTCTGGGATAAAATGTGCAGGAATTGAAAGCTGAGATGTTGTTTCTAATCAGAAGTGACAAAGCACAAAGATCTTCGTGAATACTGGATGGAAGGCAGCGGGTCTGATTCAAACTACGATTGCTCCAAACTATGTATGGATGCTGCGTACTGCTTCAATGTTAGTGTGCATAGTATAGTAGTGGGAACACACACACACACACACTGCTGTGCTGCATGTTGTTCATGTTCTCAGTGGGTGTGATCGGGATTATAGTATCAGCAGGAATTAAAACCCCAGTGACAAAAGCTTGTTTCTTTATTGACTGTGTTCAAACTTACACACTCGTGGCCTTAAACACACACACACACACACACACACACAGCGTGTGGGCGGCTTGTGTTAGACTCGTCTAGTGCGGAGCAGATAACGATGCTGTGGTTTGTTGCCGTGAACACACATATTGTTGCGGCCACGCATTTGCATAAAAATGCATATCATTTGAATGATTATGTAATCGGGTTATTTATGCAACTCTGATGCAACCCACACAACAGTGCTGCGTTTGAATGCGTTTTTACAGGCTTAGACTTGCACAGCAGCATGCATTCGATTCGTATCATTTTCTCCGGAGCTGCTTATAAAGTTAGTCAAAGCTTTCTGCACCCAAAGCGGTTCTCCAGCCTCTCTGGCCCTCGGACTCTGCGTCTCTGCACGTGATCCTCGTTGTGATTGGCTCGAAGCTTTGCTTAGTTTGAATGGGTTTTTAATTGCGTAAATATTTTAGGTAGATACTTATGTATCTATATCAGTTATTTTTAGCAGACGCTTTCTTCCAACAGTGGATAGATAGATGTATGCATAATATATGTGTGTACTAATTATGCATACTACTATACTGTGTGTATTAATTATGCATATATAAATACACACACATTCGGTATATATATATATATATATATATATATATATATATATATATATATATATATATATATATATAATATATATTTATATGTAACATTTTTATATGTGGTGTGAATTAAAGCAATATAAATATATAAATGTAATTTTTAAATATATACTGTGTGTGTGTGTGTGTGTGTTTTATAATATTTATATAATTTATATATTAAATATTTATATATTTATATAATTTTATATAATATTTATATAGGCATAAATATTATACGCAGCACACACGTACGTGTATGTAAAATTTTTTTTTAATTTGGATGCAATTAATTGTTTTGCAGTACTAATAGATAGATATAATAAATTATTATATATATATATATATATATATATATATATATATATATATATATATATATATATTACAAACTTATTGTTTATTGTGTGCGTATGATGTACATCATATTATGTTATACAATATTTTACATCAAATATAATAACATGTTATTTAATTAAATATAATATAAAAATGATAATAAAAGATTCATGTAAATAATATATAAATAAAATGTTTAATTAATATACAATGTATTATACAGAATAATACACTACATTAAAATATATTAACGCATTCATTAAAACAATAATGAAAAATATTAAGATTAAAACTGAATAAAAATGTAACGTTTTCATGTTTTGAAGAGTACCTGAGAGCGCGGGGTTGATCATCAGCGTGATGAACGAGCAGCAGACACAACGACTAGTGACTAACATCTGTCAGCGTGTGTGTGTGTGTGTGTGTGTGTGTGTGTGTGTGTGTGTGTGTCTACTCAAGCCCTGCGCCCCGGTCAAACTCCTGTCTGAGCACGCACGTGTGTGTGTGTGTGTGTGTGTGTGTCTACTCCAGCACTCCACTCGAGTAGATAATCTTCTGTAATTAGCTGTAGATAAAGAGAGAGCGCAGTGTGTGTTTAAAAGCAGGTGTATAATGAGAGTCTGAAGCGACTGAACAGGCTGACTTTGCAGAAACACTGCTAGAGTTTGGTGACTGAGGCGGCCTCTCTGTGCTTTCTCTCTGGCCCAAGCCTCCAGATATGCCTTGCTGGTGAAACTGAATCAGGCTGAAGTTTAATAATGTTCTGTTAGCTAGGGCTTTGTTTACATCGCCTTACTAGTGATGCATAACTGAGCACACACCTATGAAGCCGACTTTTTTATTGAGATTTTGCCGACTAGGCATTATTTATGTGCACGTGAGTTCGCAATTTATTTGGTATCGAGGAACTTTTTTTACCTGTGCTTTTTTTTTAACTTAGCATATACTGTGTATGTTGCACATCAATTTCGAATATTATATTTCACAATATTACTTAAACTTAATATATTCATTATATTTAAGAAAGCAAGTCAATAAATTTAAAAACAACTTTTTTTTGTATGTTTGCATTGCATCTCTAATTTTAAGGTAATCTTTAACATTTCTGTTTTTAATTTAATTAAATATTAAATTGTTTTAATATAATTGCTATATTTTACAGTATTAGAATTAGTTTGATATAGCAACTAATAAAAACACAAATCAATCTTTAATTTAAAGGTAATGTTCAACATTTTTATTTTAAAGTGCTTTAACAGTACTTTATTAATTACTATATTTAACCCTATTATAACTGAATATTGTTTAATATAATAATTATATACACAATAAATCTGTAAATGTATTTGCATCATCTTATAATATTTTATATTTATTTTTTAAAATATATTTACCATTTAACCATATTATAAACGAACCGATTTAATTTAGCAATTAAATTAAACATATCGTTTTTACATCATGACACGTAAAGTTATTTACATTTTTGCTTTTTTTATATTTCAAAACATTATCTCTAAACCATTAAATCTGTTCATTTATTTAACACTAAAAACTAAATGTTATTATTTTATTAATAAAAATAATAATAAACTGTTTCTTCAGAGATAAACTCAGGGGGAATAAAGAGCAGCTTGGACATTCTCCTTTCTTTTTTTTTTTACAGTAGATCGAAAGCTTTTCTATACATGAGATGGAGTAGATGATTTTTATCTAGTCCTTTAGGGGTTTTGATGGCAAACTTGGTGTGTCTTGCCCAGGAGCATCAAATTTTAATTGAGCTGTTCTGCTGTGCTCGAGCACATATTAGATCAGTGTGTGTGTGTGTGTGTGTGTGTGTGTGTGTGTGTTCAGCACGGAGGGCCGCTGTCCAAGAAATTACGACACGCTTTGAATGAAGCGAGTGAGTGAACAGCAGCGAGTGTGTGTGTGTGTGTTGTACTGGACGGGCTCTGACTTTTGTCTGAAAAGGCCCGTTGCGTCTCACGCGCGCGTGCAGCAATGAGTTATTGTGGTCGCTCTCATGCCGCTGTGCATTGTGGGTTGGTTATGTAATCATCTCCGGTACGCTGTGTGATGTGATGTGTGTTTCTAACGGGAATCTGTATAGAGAGGAGGCCGCTCTCTCTCCAGCCTGGACGCCTTGCTTCCCGGGGCAGGTAAACGCAGGATAGTATAACAGGTCACGGTGAACCCCAAAGCGGCCCGCCTCTGAATGTACGTGTGTGTGTGTGTCTGTGTGTGTGTGTGTGTGTGTGTGTGTCAGCGAGGCGCTCACCTGTACCTGTCATATATCCTTCTCCTCGTCTGCTGTTTGTGCACTATGGTCTCCCGTTTGCTGCCCTCCATCCCTCACACACACACACACACACACACACACACTCGTCGCCCCTTGGTTGCCATGCCAACAGCCCACTTTCGAGGCGAGAGCGCTTGGAAGAGCATATTCCAGATGCGGGGGGGAATCCGGGCTCTGCACGCCCCCTACCGGCAAAAAAACACACACCTGCAGGCTGCCGTTACATGCATTAATAACCATATGTGCATTCATTATGAATATATAACATCTACTCCATGAGCGGGAGATGTTTGTACGCCTTAACCTTCTGTTTCTCTCTGTTTTGGTTCTCCTCGTGCTGGTTTGACTTAAACTTTGCACGTTATGGACTGAACTTACCGAAGTGTAAGGTTACAGCATATTTACTTCTGCAGTGTGATGTATTTTCGAGTGGATAAGGATATCAGATCACAAAAAAATGTATTAATAATTAAAATTAAAAGACGCTGTACAACTACAGTTTTTTTTTGGTGATTTAATTTATTTTAGTAAATCTTTTTATGTAAGCATAACAAGCTTTATCTTAATATTTGTAATATTTAACTTAATATCTATACGATTTATCCTAATATTATTTATTTAAAATAACACTTGATTGTATTTTAATACTTAAACTTTAAAATAGCACCTAAAATAACATTTAAGTATTTTATGTATATTCATTATTATTTGATAATTTTTTAATACGAATACATTTGCGTTTGTATTTATTGGTAATTAATTTACTATATAATTGCAAATGCGGTATTTACATAATAAATATTCGTTCGTTTTCAATTCAATATTTTTTATCAATTTATTTTGTTTAAATATTAATTAATAAAACTTTAATTATTTGAAATAAAATTACAAATTAAAATGCATTTTTATTTTACCGGCTAAAATAAACTTTTTGCCTCACTGCTTTTATATCGTGGCATCAGTTTAATTTGTAAACATTTTAATTAATTAATATTCAATAAAATATTCAATTGAAAAATGCATAACATTACATTTATATTTTTTTATTTTAGTAGCTAAAATAAACTTGATTTTATAAAATGGCAGCGGTTTAATTTGTATAAATATTAATTGATGTTCAGTTATTTTAAATAAAGTTATAAATATCTGTTTTATTATTATAAAAGGTATCATGCGTGCTCTGCTCTTTTACAACTACTTCGTGATCAGGTCCGAGAAGCAGATTTGAGTCCTGTAACGTTAAAAGATTTCTGAAGATGATATTTATGTTGGCATGTAGGGTGACGGCTAAAGTTGAACAGGTCGCCGAGCCGAATTTTAGAATAACCTGCAGTCTACAGTGAATGAATTATTCAGGCCTCAGAGAAGCGTCAACATGTCCTTTATCTGCCCTCGATCGATAGCCAAGGACATGAAAGCAGAGACAGACGGAGAGATACAGAACCAGAGAGAGAGAGAGAGAGAGAGAGAGATGCTCATTGTGTTCTTTCTCTTTTCTCCGTCCTCATTTCACCCGTTCTCACTCACCGCTGAGGGTCCTGCTCAGGAAACATCTTATACATTTGTCATCTATATTTGCATTCATGTTAGTTATTGATTGCATAGCTGTTTCCGTGTCTTTAAACCCCGAAAACCCCCCGAAAGCATGCTTTTGCTTTTAGGTTAATGTACGCTACTATTAAAAAGTTTATATTGAAGTTTTATTTAGCAGTGATGCTTTAAATTGATTGATTGTGGCAGTGAAGACATTTATAAAGTTATAGCGTTACGTGAGACTTAACTTCACATCTCAGGATGTCTGTTTATTGTTTTTGACCAGTTTTCTGTAACTAAAAAGACTTTTTGAATCAAAAGTCGCTTGGGCCACTTGTCGTGTGAATCTACAAATACGGTGATACATAATAAGAGTCTGAATGTTTTGAGCCGTCAGGCGGTCGACGGTTGCTTTGGTTACTTGCAAATTCTATTTATTTTTAATATCAGCTTTGGTGCATTGTAATAAAACGTGACGTGCAAAATTGAAAGCGATAAATTAACATAGCACTATGTTTTATTGTTCTCTTTCCAAAACGGACAGCCGTGCTATGCTTATTTTTTTGAAACTGTTATAGTCAATCTTTTACTTTAAATCAGAGATTAAAATGTTTCTTTTGAGATATGTTGACTTAAAGAAGTTTTTGTGGGTTTCCTTTTAAAGGCCCTTTAGAGGAATAGCTCACCCGGGAACGGCGCATATTAGTTTTTTGGGAGAAATGTAGCGTTACATCGCTTGCTCTGCAATGGAAGTGAATGGGTGCCGTCAGCATGAGAGTCCAAACAGCTGAAAAAACAGAACAATAATCCACAACGCTCCAGTCCATCGGTTCGTATCTTACGAAGAGAAAAGCAAATCCATCATTAAGGCTTTTAAATGTCACTTCTGGACAAAATAGAGTCCATAATCCATAAAAAGGGCATCGCCTGCTGTCCTTTTTTTCATTAAAACACCACCATATTTGTTTAGAGCTGTTTTTGGACTCTCATTCCGACGGCACCCATTCACTTCCATTGGTGAGCAAGCGATGTGAGGCTGCATTTCCCCAAATACGATGAACAAACAAGCTCATCTACATCCCGGATCAGCGAGTTTCCATTTCTGGGCGAATTATTAATTACCTTTAACAGGGTTCAAACCTCAAATGAGCTCTAAACTTCACCCCCGCTTGCTGTCGCCGTCATTCCTCCACCCGTTCTCACTCCTCCACCGCTTACACCATCATCTTCATGGCAGCTGAATGCGTGTGAGTTTAATAAGATCGGACTAACAAGGACACTAACTCATTAACGGATTCAGCCAATCAGGGCTGCATTCAGCTCACAATTAACCAATCACTGACACCGATCGTGAGGATCTGAATATCTTTGCCCCCTGTCTCTCTCCCCTCCCGAGCTGACCTCGTGTCCGTCCGTCCGTCCGTCTGTCTTCTGTCTCTCGTGCTTTGCCTGCTCAGTGTTTTTTGTCTCTGCTCCAGCTACGTCTGTGTGTCTTCAACAACACGGCCACGATGCTTCCGTCATCGGCTTTTGAGTAAATTAAGCAAGAACTAAAGTGCCACCATTGAGAGGTTGTTTTCCTGAAACAGATGTGTTGACAGACAGACGCTTCATGGTTTGTGCGTAAAGCTCCCGGCCGACTCGGACCTCAGCCGCTCTCCTTAGACTGGTGGGGATACAGCTGGGATATGACTTCTTTATTCACACATCACCCATAAATAACACTTCTCTCCTTCAGTTATTTCCAAGAATGTCTAAACTGCTCGGTAATTTCATTTAATTTAACAATTTAATTTAATTCGCTCATCTGGCGGTTTATTTTCAGCATGAATGTCTGTATTTGAATAAATTATTTTAAAAAAAATGTATGCATAAAGTGTTTCACTGAATAGTGATTTTATTTCAACGTTTCATTTTTATTTATTGTTTTATTTTGTATTGTTTCATTTTCATGGCAGACATGGAATAATTTAATGTTTCGTTTGTTGTATTTTATTCACGATGCCCATCTGGCTGTTCAGCAAAAATGATTTTCAGTCTAATTAATGTTTAAGTGTCCACTTTAGCGAAAATAAATTTCAAAGAAAAATTTTATTTTCTTATTTTACTTTTAGATTTTCAGTCATTTAAATTTCAGTCAGGTTTTTTATGCCTGCCATATGTAAAATTTTATTTCATTGTTTTATTTCATTTTTGTGGTACACATCTGTTTTTTGTATATATATATATATATATATATATATATATATATATATATATATATATATATATACATATATTTTTTGTATCAATCTGGCTGTAAGCATAATATTTTTAGTTATATGTGATTTAAATATCATTAACTCATTTTGTATTATTATCTTTTATTTTTGTGATTCACTTCTGTTTTTGTTAGTTTTTGTATTAACATATATATATATTTTTTTTATTTATTTATTTATTTATTTATTTATTTTTTTATTTTTTATCCTTCTGGCTGTAAGCATAATATTCTTGGTCAAATGCGATTTAAATATCATTACCTCATTTCGTACTATTATTTTTTTCTTTTTGTGCTTCAAAAAGCCATTTCGATCCCAGTCTTCTTCCTCGTTTGAATCAATGGAGAGCGAAGCGTCCCACCGCCTGCCCCCCTCCAGTCTAAACTCAGTCCGATCCTCCCGAATGTCTCTCTTCTTCCTCCTGCTCTCTGTGTTCGACTGCGTGTGCCATTTGCTGTGTTCCTTTACACTATTTGTTTACTCCTTCTCTCTCTTTTGTCTTTCCAGCGCTCATTTTCTCTCTTTCTCCTCAAAGCTTCACCTCTCTGGAAACCAAACGCTTCCTTCCTGGTCTCTTTGTCTTTCTTTTTTTCCGTGGTTTGTTTTCTGTAGAACTAATCTCCAGCGTTTCTGGCTCTGTGTGTGCTTTAGTTTAACTCTCTCTCTCTCTCTCTCTCTCTCTCTCTCTCTCTGACTGACTGACTGCAGGGTTTCTTGTCTTTCCAGGCGTCTCTCTCTCGCTCTCTCTCTCCTGCAGCTGTGCTGGTTTGGTTGACGTCTCTCTCATGGTTTTGTTTGACTCTTCAGTCATGCGAATAATCTTCTGCCTTTCCATCACAGAAAAAGCGTCTCTCTTCCTCTTACGCTGTCTTTTGTCTCTCTTTCTCCCTCCAGCTGTTACCGTGTCTCAGTTTGGTCTGTATCCGTGTGCCGTCTTCGTCGCTTTTCTCTGTTCATCCTGTAGTCGTTTTTGTCGTGTCTCTCTCGGTCTTCTATGTCTGATCACTCAGTTTCATTCAGATGTCAGCATTTGTCCTCTTCACTTTGTCTGTCTCTCTCTCTCTCTCTCTTTTTCTGCTCTTTTGGCCCTGGCTCTGGTTTAGTTGGGTCCTGTCAACTAGTTTAGTAGTTTAGTCAAACATTAAAGGGATGCTTAGGGGTTCAGTACGAGCTCGATTGACAGCATTTGTGAAATGATATCACTTTTACCACAAAAGATCACTTAAACGTGATGTTATCTGCCTATAAAAGTGTTTGAGAAAAATACTTGTTTTCTACTTTTAAACTTTTCACTTGTTCACCTTTCACTAATTTAATTTAATTTAATTTAATTGGAATTTCGAAAGACTATTAATTCAATACACATTTATTTATTTATTTTTATCTAGTCAAAACTTTCATCTAGTGTGGCAATACGCATTTTAATTTATTATTTTTAAATAAAGCGATGAGCCAAAAAAGCCTCTACTTATTTAGTTTTATTTTATCGCCATTCGATATTTTTGTCATTACGCATGTATTTATTTATTTTAAGTTATTTAAAGTATTTTTTTAATGGATCAACAAGCCATTTTCCCGTAGCGATACACATTTTATTTTATTTCGCTCTGTTTTGTTGTTTTTTTTTTTTTTTTTAATGGTTTTCTATGGCTTTAAAGTTTCTATTTTATTACAAAATAAAACAACAAATCAGAAATTGATTTATTTGTGTTTGTTTGTGGCGAGGCGAGTCATATGCATTTATGTTTGTTTGTTTATTTATTGTTTAGGCCATATGCGTTTAATCAAGTTAGCATTTTTTTTATCGTTTTTTTTTTTTTAATAAAGCCCAAATAATATTCTGTAGCATTAAATGAAACATTTTTTTGTGTAACGATAAACACAGTCACGTGAGAGAACGTGGTAATAAATATTAAATCATAAATGCCTATCAGTCAGCTTCTCTTGTACTGAACCTATAATATCCCTTGAAGTAGATTTCCAGGCTATCCGTCATCAACCCTTGGAAAACACAGCGGACCGCACCGTGATGTGATGAACTGACAGCGTTTCATGACATTAATAACCCTGACTATATGCCATTTTATGGTGTCTACTGTATTTTAATTTATTTTTTGCCTGTGCTACGGTGTGAACAGAAGTGACATCCGGTTTTGTGACAGGAAATGTGTCGACGTTTGAACTGTGTGACTTTTCTTTACTATTTCTCTGTCGTGGCTTCGTTTCTGCCGCGTTCGAGCAAAACGCGCCCTCGTGCTTGTTATGAATTTGTCCTGTTTGTTTCTGAACTTTGTGACGAAGCCGGTCAGAATAACGCGAGGCGGCGCTCGCAGAGGTCAAAAGGTCACCGGGCGTTTCGAAGGTTTGATTCGGTGGCGAAGAGGAGGGAAACGCAGGGCCGGTCGCTCACGAGTGGTGTTTTTAGTGATCTCTGTTTGTCTTTGTCTCTTTCTCTCTCTCGCCCCGCAGTAGGAATATGGGGAATAAGCCAGCTAACAGTCCTAAGGGTCAGCCTCCAGACGCCGACGGCCATTCCTCGGTGTCTGACCTTGCCAACTCGCTCACTGGAGACATGGTGATGGTAAGACAGCGTTTGGTCTCAGATAGAAGAAGAAGAAAAGTAAAGTAGCCAGGGGAATGTTAATGCAAAAATAGGGCAGAGATTGATAAACACCTACAGAAGGTGTGTCTTATGGGTTCATATTTTGGTTTAGATAGACATGCATTGAAGGTCATATACAAGGCTTCATCCAGCGTTTCGATTTCTGGAAGTGGATGCATATTATCGCATATTTGATTGATTCATTTACATATTTAAAGTTAACATTTCAGAACAGTACTACAAAAGATCTCAGTTTCTTCTATTAACCGGGGAAAGTATTGTAATATCTGTTATTCACCTGCAGCGTCTTGCCCTAAATATCTTCAAATGTGCGAGCGTTTGTGATTCTCAATCAATAATAAGAGCAGGCCGTCAGGTTTGGGATGAATCCAGATGTTTTCTAGCGGATCTGTGGTTATTCTTCACCTTCTTTAGTTGTCTCCGGGGTCAGAAGATGACGACCACGAGGGTCCGGTGAGCGAGAAACTGGGCAGGATTCAGTTCAGCTTGGGCTACAGCTTCCAAGACACCACTCTGACGGTGAAGATACTCAAAGGTCAAGACCTGCCTGCTAAAGACTTCTCTGGGACGTCCGACCCCTTCGTCAAAATATACCTACTGCCTGACAGAAAGCACAAACTCGAGACCAAAGTCAAGAGGAAAAATCTCAACCCTCACTGGAACGAAACCTTCCTGTTTGAAGGTCAGTTGTGGATCAGGTTCTGCTTAAAACAACAAACGAGTCTCTTTTACTTGGTAAAAATACACATTATACTACATTTTGGAAATTTAATACAATCTCACAAAACCATGTTTAAGTCATTTTTTCTACCCAAAGTGCAAATATGTTTTGCCTTAAAAACTTTCATTTGAATTATTATTATTACTATTATTGTATTATATACACATGAAGATGACGGATTGATATTATTCATATTATTAATGCTAATATTGCTGTTAATTACTTACATTTATTTAAGTAAAAAAAAAAGAAATTTAAAATTAAAATTTATCGGATATTGCATTATTATTTAAGTTATAAAATAAATAAAATATTAAAAGGTGGTTGCAACATTAATGTCATAGGTTTGAGGAAAATAATAATAATTATTATTATTATTAAAGTAAGTTATTATTAATAGTACTATTACCATTTTATTACTATATTACTTACATTGTTATAACAAATTAAGGGATATGATTCTTTTCTAATATACAGAATATACTAATATACTTTCTACTATACTATGATGATCATTATTATTATTAATTTCACATATTTTATTATTAACATTTTATTACTACATTACTAACATTGCTAAAACAAATGAAATGGTAAAATATTATTTCTTATTTTTTAAAAATAGTTGCATTCCTATAGCTCAAACAGTACAGTAAGGCAGTTGTGTCGCTTTGGATAAAATGCATAATTGTACATAAATGTTATATAAATAAATAAATAAATATATCATGGTGGTTATGGTAATTTAGCTGTTATACTGCCTTCCATCTGTTAGTTAAAAAAAAATAAAAATTGTCAAAATGTATACAAATTATTCAGTGAAGAAATACTGTATTGGAATGTTATATGAATCAGTATGATCATATATAGCCTTAAACAGTAATGAGACTAATGAGACACTAATGAGAATTTGAGGAGGACTGTCACAATGCAGAAGCGTTTCTTTTAACTTCGGGACGAAGCGTGTCGTCTTTCATCGTTGGCCGCGTCTCACGTCTCCTCAGGGTTCCCGTATGAGAAGGTGCGGGAGCGAACGCTGTACCTCCAGGTGCTGGATTACGATCGGTTCAGCCGCAACGACCCGATCGGAGAGGTCTCGATTCCTCTGAATAAAGTGGAGCTCGGGCAGCTGAAGTCGTTCTGGAAGGATCTCAAACCCTGCAGCGATGGCAGCGTGAGTCACCCTCCCTACGATCGAAGCGGATCTGTGGAGAAGCTCCACAGAAGCAGTCCGCAGTGATCTTTGTAGGCTGTAACAGGCTGACCTCGATGGCATTATTTTCTCATAAATCTCACACATTGCGTGCGTGTGTGTGTGTGTGTGTGTGTGTCGTAGGGAAGTCGTGGAGATCTGCTGCTGTCTCTGTGTTATAACCCTACTGCCAACACCATCACTGTTAACATCATAAAAGCTCGCAACCTCAAAGCCATGGACATCGGGGGCACCTCAGGTACTCGTATAATAACAAACACATGAATTGCTGCGTGTTTATTTTGCATAACTCACGGCCTCTCTCTCTCTCTCTCTCTCTCTGATTGGCCGCAGACCCGTATGTAAAAGTATGGCTGATGCACAAAGACAAGCGAGTGGAGAAGAAGAAGACGGTGACCATCAAGCGCTGCCTGAACCCCGTTTTTAACGAGTCCTTCCCTTTCGACGTGCCCGCTCATGTTCTCCGAGAGACCACCATCATCATCACCGTCATGGACAAGGATCGACTGAGCCGCAACGACGTCATTGGAAAGGTGCTCAAAATGCTCAAACGCAAAATATTGGGAAAATCGTTTTTGAAGTCGTCCAGATGAAGTTCTTTGCAATGCATATTATTAATCAGAAATTTTTGATATGTTTCTGGTATGAAATTTATTAAATATCTTCATGGAACATCATTTTTACTAGTAAAAATGTAATATTTTTGACCCAACTGTCTTACTGTGCACCCCATATAACTATATATATATATATATATATATATATATATATATATATAAGCGATGTAATTATATTATCAATATTGTGATATCACGAAAGCACAACTTTCAATGTTATCATTAGAAAATGTGAAATGCAGCACATTTATCTTTTTAATGAATCTTTTAATAGCAATCTTTTTGAATGGTTAATGAAGTAACGAATGAATGCAATTAATTAAATTAATGAATTGGTTAATTTAAAATAAACCATCCAAATAATATAATATAATAAAACCTCTCAGTGCCTTAATTGAATGTATAATATTTTAAATTAAATAATATGATGTAATCTAATATAATATGATACAATAAACAACTGTAAAGTTCCTAATTTCAAAATGTTTGGGAACTGGTCTATTTTTAAAGCAAAATACCAAAATTCTTAATAATCTGTTCATAATTCGTTGTGGTGAAGTCCTTTCAACGTGTTTTTAGCAGCATGGTACAGAAACGCGGCACAAAAACAGAAAACGAGGTTATTCGAAACTACGAAAAGAATCATTAATGCGATCATTTAGGAACCGGAATCGGAAACGAGTCTTTAACGATTCCCCACCTGGTTTTCAAAAAAGAGCGGGAACCCTGCTGTGCCCTTCAGTCTTGTTTACCATCATCTCTTTCTCTGTGGTTCTCTCTCTCAGATCTACTTGTCTTGGAAGAGCGGTCCTGGCGAGGTCAAGCACTGGAAGGACATGTTGAGCCGGCCTCGCACAAACGTGGCCCAGTGGCACGCCCTCAAAGCCTGATTTGCCCTCTACATTTCCCATTTTCTCCCCCCCCCCCCCTCGAACCCCATTTGACCTTTGACCCGAAACCCCGTCCTTATGCACAAGACTAACTTGCTGCCAGACGGCACAACACGGGTACTTCTAGCCATCCACTCTTGTAACCTTTAACCTTTGAGCTTCTCTCTCTCCACTTTATTTCCTCTGGTAACATGTAGTCCAAACGCCTGCTCGCTAGCTAATTACGCCAACGGTTCTTTTGCCCATTAGCATCCGTTCCGGACTCTGGGATAGTCGCTAAATCCAACAAAGCCATTCAAAGAGAGCGTCCGCGCCGCCACTACACGTTACCAGGATGCCGTTTCCTTCCTGCTTTGGTTTTGCAGCCCCATTCCCTCGTGTTCCTCGGGCTGAAGAGCTCTGACATCTTTCAGATGTGTGAACGAATCAGCTCGGCCCCCGTCCCTCGTCTCATCGACCAACCTCGCGTCTAGACCCGGAGGCTCACGGGAGCTCATTTGGCAGCCTTTAAATTGGCCACCGCTGAAACGGATCGAGTCGAAGGAACTCTGGGAGTTGTATTTTTCCAGGTCTCAGACGTCCCGTGCGAGTAATTAAAGCCATGAGGGGAAACGAGACGCCCTCTTTCCATTAGCAGCCTCTCAGTTCTTCTAGTCTCCATTTATAGTTGTTTTTCTCGAAATCCCTGGCCTCTCCAAGCCGTCTTTCCCACTTGACCCGATTTTCCGTAACTTTGTTCCTTCCTTCTATCTATCTATCTATCTATCTATCTATCTATCTATCTATCTATCTATCTATCCTCTCTTTCTTCTCCTTCTAAGTAAACAGCTCCGATTGGTTCAGCTGAAAGCCGCAGACATTGAAACCTTACGCCATCTGGAGACTTAAAGACAGCAGATGAACTCCATCCTGGTCTCTTTTGCTTTTTTCCTCTGTGGTTTCTCTTTATCGCTGGCACAATAGTAGTGAAGTCCCTCTTTTTCTCGGGATCCCTTGTCGTCCGTGTGCTGTGAGTGACGTGTCGTAGATTCCAACCAAAATATCGTTAAAAAAACATTAACCACCAGGGCGGGGAAAAAGAAAACGACTTTCTCGAAGGATCGTTCCAGGTCTTCTGGGACAGAATCCGGATGGAAGGGAGAAAAAAAATACACACACATACAAAAAAAAAAAAATTTAAAGAACTACGTTGATGTCATCTTTTTTTGTCATCATTTGAAGAAACCAATCAGAATTGTTCTTCCAGATTTGCTGTGAAATATAGAAGCAAAAAGCTTATTTTGCGCCGCGTGCGCCGGATAGTTCTCGCCACACTTTGCTCTAGTGACGTGTTTCTTTGTGTGTGTGTGTGTGTGTGTGTGTGTGTGTGTGTGTGTGCGCTGATAGGGGCTCATCTTTTACACAAACCCTACAGTTAACGGAAAAAAACCTGCCTTTACCCGCGTATGTGTGCGTACGAGACTGTTTCAGGACGTAGTGGGGATGAATCTCACCGAAACATGACCTGGTCACGTTTTATCGCAAAAATCAATGGAAAAAAACGATGACATTTTATTTGGAATAAAGAAAACGAAGAATGATTTTAAGCACAATTACATTTTTTATTGTGACAATATTTGCATGAAAGACACGTCCGCATCCAAATGCTCATATTATAACTAGATAACAATTTATATTAAATTAAAAAATAAAAAGCGGTACCATGCTGCCATGTATGTATATATATATAGAACTGCAATTAAAACTATTCTAATTGAAATACTATAATAAATATATAATTTTATGACAATTTTTAATGATTTTTTTATTTAATACAAATAAAATTGATTTTTATATATGTAATAATTGGTATTACGCGCATTTTCATTCAATTATTTACTTTCTCCTATGATTCTTGCTATTCTAAATGTCGACTCTGGTGACCTTAATACATTTTTTCCCGCCTAAAATAAAGCATACACTAAAGCGGTGCGATTAATATTACTGCACGTATGAATATTTTACAATTCAAATAACGCGTAATTTTTTTTACACTGTGGTAATGGGGTGAAATGTGTCGTGGAAATAATGTCGCAACTGCCAAAAAAGGGTAATGGTCTGAAAAACAGGCTTCGTTTTCTTTACGCAAATACATACCTCGTTTCTTTCTTTTGATTATGAGGTAAAACAGGACCCAGGCATGTTCCTGACAGGTTTCGTGAGATTCGCCCGTGCGCGTATTACAGCATTAATGTGTATCTTCATTGATGTTACAAATAATCAAAGTGTGTGAATATGCTGCTCTATTTTCTCATGGCTTCCTTCCGTCTTATTATGAGACTCTTTTTCTCTTTTCTCCTCTGAAGAGAGGTGGAGAAATTCGAGCTGCACTTTTTAATGGTGTAACACTGAGAAATATAATAGTAATTGTTAATACAATAATAAATAGTTTTTGTATCTTAAGGGAGGAGCGTTTTAAAGAGCAAACGGCGCGTTCGGGGAGGCTGGCCTGTGCTGGACAGACGATCTCTCTCTCTCTCTCTCTCTCTCTTTCTCTCTCTGTCAAATGTTTTGTTTTTCTGTATACGTGATTGGTATGTGTGCGTGTTTGTCATGAGCGTGTCGTTTACGCAGACCGGCTGCTCGCGGTGTGACGAGGCATGTGTTAGCGTGAGGTGTGGCGTTGCCATGGGGTCGCTATGGGGACGGGAGCGAGTGTGCAATAGTGTAGAGACGCTCAGCTTGACATCGAGACACAGAAGCAGAGGACGCCGTCCAATTTCTCACCACCGCTCAAGAGCGACTAGTTATTCTGGGCTGAGCCCTTGAACAGGACAGACTGTTTTGCGCCTAAATGTCATGAGCTATAAAAAGTTTTTTAGCACTCAGTAGCAATAGCAATAGCACAACATCAAATATAGCAAAATATCTCCATTTATGGCTGACGTATTTAATGTGGGATTACATTTTACATTTAACACACTTCATGCATAATACATATGACTTGAATACATATTTCTAACAGTAACTAGTTAATATACAACCAATATCGAGTTGCAAGCCTCTTGCAATTACCTGTCCAACGGTTTCAACAAGTATTGTACTCTACACTATTTTGTATTCTTTTTATTATTATTTATTCTTTATTGTTGTTATTTAAGAATAATAGTAAAGCCATCAAATTATTAAATCACACAGATATAAATATGTTATTTATGTGTGATTTTGGGATTTAAGCTGCTGCTTTTTTATTATTATTACTTTTATCATAACTTTTGTAATTCTTATTTATTCATTATTTATTATGTTCAGGATAATAGTAAAACAGATAGAAATATGGGAATTATGCAGTTACCAAAATATGCCGCACAAATGAGCAATCTTGGATTTGAGCTTTTTCTGTTATATTATTACCGTTACATTTTTATGTAAGCGCCATTTAAATTTGTACACAAAGACATTTGCGGAAGCATTTGGAACAAAAGATGTACCTTTAGATGGTAAAATTCACTTTGACGTGTTGAAATTTTTGACTGTTAGTGTATTTTTGATATTGTATTGACACCTGTTGGTCTGGATGTAGCATTACAAATATCACTGTTTATTAAAATTAATATTTGTCAACCATTTTAAACCCCCCTTAGCTGTTATAAAATCACTGTAAGATTTCACAAAATAAAACAAAGCAAATAAAATGTAATGATATTAATGAAAACATTATTCTTCTGCCAAACAATGGAGTTCTGTCGAAACGGAAGTCATTGCAGCAAAGTGGTTGCAAACATACACATATATGTTCGTGAAGTCAATTCCAAAACAACTTTGAACATGGCTCAACCAATCAGGTTCAAGGTTTGGAACTATTCACTTTATTAAGAGCGTTTTTGAAGGCCAAAGTGGGCAGGGCTTGTCAGTATGTCACGCCCCCATAATAAAAATGGGTGTGACTTGGGTGGTGCTGAAACCACGCCCACCTGATAGTAGTGACAAGTGGCCATGCACTTAATTATGCAGAAATTTAAGACTTAAACTTTTCTGCTTAAAAGTTAGGCATGGGGTGTCTATGGTACTGATTCCCTTTTGGAGCCAGTCTCTAGTGGCCAGTTAATGGATCGCAGTTTCAGTTGTGTTTCTAATGTGGCTTTCGCGTCGAATTCAAGAGAGAGTCTGTAAGGTCGCCACTTCCATGGCTCCACCCTGAGGGTGCGCTGCTGCTTAGAGTAAAGGTTTTTGTGTGAATTTATCGTAATTTCAATGTCTTTAGCTGTTAAAAGTTGTATTACTGCTGTAAAGCAGTGAACAGCAAGTTGAATAAAACCACCAGAAGGCCTCGTAATGATTTTCATCCACCCAGTTCTAGACAGTCCGTGCCGAGGTGGATCTTTGGCAGATCTGAGGCTGCAATGCAGTGCGTCTTCCAGACTGTATTTAAGGGTCTGCAGTACATCTGCTTTCAGCTGAGAGCCATCTCAGATCAGTGGAGCGTTTAATAGAACGCTCTAATGTGCTCGATGTAATCAGATAATAGTACCACTTAAATTGTGTGTGTGTTTGTGTTCGTCTCTATATCCTAGCCTTTAGCGTACACAAACGTTGTGAGGCAACATCTGCTGAAGGTGTGCTCATATGAGGCAAACTTGAGCACGTTTTCAGTGTGTGTGTGTGTGTGTCGGGGTCACCTTGTTTCTTCGCTTCACCAATCGAAGCCGGTTGACCGTCGTACGTGTGTGTTTGTCACTGCGTACACGTGTTAGCGGTGTTGCTGTCACACTTAATGCTGCTGCTGACTGGAGAAAGTAAATATTGAATCGGTGTTTGAGTTCTGTTTAACTGTTTAACTTCTGTACTGTGTGTCAGACAACAAACCGCATTCAGAGACACACGTTTACAATATTATAGCTGCTTGACATGTCAACATCTCGCTCAAGCAATGTGTGTGAATTTGGGTTACTTTTATATTGAGAGTGGAAAAGCCTAGTAACAAGAACAATTTAGCAACCACCCTAAGCATCTTAACAATGGTCCAAAACAGCCTGGTATCCACCTAGAAAACATTGACAATACTCTATACAGTCTAGCATCTGCCTAGAAACCATTCTCAACACCCTAGCAACCAGCCTAACACGCCAGCAGAACAGGATTACAATCATCTTAAACACTTAACCTAACAAGGGTTAAAACATTTAAGCATCCACTTAGAAACTATCCAAAACACCCTGACAACCATACTCAACAGCCTAGCAACCAAACACTTAGAACATTCTAGCAACCACCCAGAACCTAGAAACCATACAAAACACACCCCAGAAAAGCAGAATATCCACCTAGAAACTATACAACATGCCTTAACAGCACTACTGAACACCCTAGTAACCATCAAGAACAGCTTTGCAACTATCTAAAACCGCCAAATATCCATTCGTAACAACCTAGCAACCACCAAGAACAGCTTAGCATCCAACTAGCAACTACAAAGAACCCGCTAGAACAGCCTATCATGCATCTAAAAATGACACCTTAACAAGGTCCAAAATGATGCTAGAATCCACCTAGCAACAACTCAGAACACATCCACAGAGAATTCACCTTGAAAACATCCAAAACAACCATACTTAACACCATGGCAAAATCCACTCAGAACATCCCAGAAGCTTCCGGAACAGCCAAACAACCATAGCCCAACACCCTAGCAACCAACCCCCCAGAACACCCAAGCAACCCGCAAGACCTTAGCAACCATTCAAAACATCCTAACAGCCACTCAGAACCACCTAAAACCATCCAGAACAGCTTAACATCCACCTAGCAACCATCCATAACACCCTAGCAACCGCAACTCAACCACTCAAGACTACCTAGCGTCAAGGCAGTATGTTTTGTGTTTGTCAAGTTGTTTCTGCAGTTTCATTTGGTGCGGTTAGCAGTACACAAATGACACTTCATCTGTTGTGAAACTCATTATTTAGTAATTCCAGAATGAATCCAGTTCATGCTGCAGGATGAACATGTTTACGCTGCACACTTGAGCTTTATTTAGTTATTCTCATAAGACTCAGTCAGCAGTCTGAAGTTAGTGTGTGATGGCCACTGACCCCTGTGCTGACCAGCACCTTTGCTCCACTCAGTGTGTGTGTGCGTGTGTATGCATGTGCATTCACCTGTGTGTGTGTATTATAGAGCAGTATATTTGTTTTGGCAGTCAGTGTCACTTTGAATTATTTTCTGCTTGGACCTTTTTGGGGGAAACTGAGCTAAAGTTCTCTCTTATACACACACACACACACACACGTCCAAAGCATTGCAAACATATGCAATTGTTTTTCAGCTCATTACCCAGCAACAATGATTTCAGTTCTTCATTTTACCAAATTACTGATTTAAAAAACAATTTTTTCACATGCCTGAACACGTCACGCATATCCCACACGCACAGCGGCGGTTTCTGTGTTCGCTCCTACACACACACACACACATTATCAGAAAGACAAATTCACGGGCCGGTGCCGTACATCATTCACTCCTCCGGTCCAATTAGCTGCTCCTCAGAAATGAGTGTGAGAAGGGAAAAAAAATTAAAAATGAGTTTAGCGCATGTTTGCAGTGGGTTGCATCATGCAGGTCTCAGTCGGAGGTGTTCGACTGAGCAGCTGTTGAACTGAACATTTCATTGCTCAGCGCTCAGTTCTCAATTATTGGCCATGTTTTATAAAGCATCGACTTCTTCCCAGATGTTTCTCCTTAAAATGAATAAAGGTGGACGCGGATCGTTCGCTCTTGGGAGCATGGGATGAGAAATGTTGTAGCTCACCATGAGGTCTGTGACTTCTTGCTGGCAGGCTTCGGATCTCATTTTGAAACGTCGCTGAGATCTCTGCTAAAAGAGATCTTTCTTTCTGACTTTCTGAGAAAGATCGGCATCTGTCTGTGTCTCTGAGAAATAACTGAGACAGTAAAGAGACCTGGTTTGTGATTGCACTAAAAAATGTAAGCCGGTCGCGCTATTGAGCTCAAACCATTAGCAGGTGAACATCGTGCTGTTTGTGGAGGTTTTTGGGATTGTAGCTCTAGAAAAGATGTTTAGTAGCGATCAAAAAGGCTTCATCTGGTCTGTGGAGGTGTAGAAACTTTCTGTCTCTCTCTGTTATCAGAAGGGCTTGACTAGAGCGGGGTTGTTTCTGTGGTGTGCGTGATGGTCAATCATAGCGTGATTGTGACATATTCCAGCTCTTCTGACAGATTGCTGTCCGAATCGTGTCTGTCAGTTTCTGGATCTCTCTCTCTTTATCTGTCTCACTCACTTCAGCTCGGTCATTCCAGCTCCGGCTCCCCGCGCTCTTCTCTTTATTGGTTTGCAGAGCTGTCCTTCATAAAGCTTGACTCCTCCCTGTCAGGGTTTCAGTGCGACTTCTTCTGAATGACGTTAAAAATGACGCTACAAGTAATAATTCTTCTCTTTCTGTTTCCGTTCGACTCTGTGTGTCTGTGTGTGCGTGCTCGGTGTTTTTTGTTATTCTTGATCATAAATGTTGACGATAAATGGGAGAAGTCTCCTGATTTCACGTTTTTGAAAAACTTTTTTTGTAAATAACTGAGCAAAAATGGAAGAAAACTATTGTACATGTTTCCGTTCGTCACTTGTACTTAAAGCAGATACTCCTGATGAACCGCGTGTTGATGACGAACCCCCGATTGCTCTTCTTAAACGAGGGTTTTTCACATCTGTCATGTTTTTGGTGAGGTTGAGGGGAAATGAAGGAGCGAGAAAGCAACAGCCAATCATCTACTATGACATCACACTGCCAAACCCAAGCCATAATTTACCCACAATTCAAGCAGGCGCCCTCCGGACCTTATCGGGTGTTATTTTTCTCTCCTCGTTGAAAGCCAAAACACTTCGAAGAGGTGACATTACAGCCAATCAGAACATATTTGATGTTTAATAATAAAGTAACTAGTGCTATTTTGAACCAATGAGATTTCGCTGTGGGCGGAGCTAGATGGTGCAATGCAATAATAAAGGAGTCTAATTAAAGGAGTCTTCTTGAATAATAGCAGAGGTTAACAATATAATAAAATGGTTTCAAGTTTATGAAACCAAACAAATATGTTTTGACAAACACACAATTATTACAAAATGTATACAATTCTATAAACGTGCATTTAAATGGACAACATTTTTAACATAGGAGAGATTGAGGTTATTTTACACATCTGGGTCTCTAAATAGTGGCGAAAATAGAAGTTGGAAATGTTGAGCTTTAAAGAGTTGCATGCAATCATTGTCACACTTTGTTGAGTTTGATAACGTCACCACTTTGTTTTAGTTTGATGCGGGTTGCATCTGTTTTCCAATATTAGCGCAGCTAGCGCACAGAGCTGCGTCAAAACAGCATGACGACGGCCAGCTGAGACAGATCCCCGCTCGCTGCAGTCCAGCATGTGTAGAACAAGCACACACAGCCTGTCTGCGTCCCATATGCTGCTGCATGGTGTGTTTGGCAGGGCTTGTCAATATCTTCCGCCCCATCTCTCTCTACGCAGAAAATTACAGCCAAAACCCTATAAACCGAAGCCCTCTGGCCAAATTTCTCTCTAATCCGAGTCCTGATGAGCTGCTCGTATGGTACTTGCTAAGGCAGGCATCATCGCTATTGCTCAATCTTAAGGTTGGTTAGTTGAACGCACCTGTAATCCTCAGGATGAGATGCTCACACATAACGTGTGAGCTCCTGGAGATTTAACAAATAGCATAACAAATTGCTAAAACAATGTCCAAAATACCTGTCTGCTTGATTTTGTGACATGCATGTGGTCAAAAATTGCCCAAAAATGTGCATGGTTGTTATCAGAACTCACATGACTTCAAGATTTAAAGCTTTAACACAAAAAGCTACATTTATGTTAAGGTCCCCGACCATATTTCGACACCAGAATATTGTAGACACATTAGAAATCATTAAAAGAGCATGCCACTATTTTTTACTGTTTTTGAATGCATGCAGTTGATCATGCACTTTTGCCTAGATCATTGAATCGTATTAGACCATTAATTTAGATAACTTATTTAAAACTTGACTCTTCTGTAGTTACGTCGTATACTAAGACCGACGGTGAATTTAAATTTGCAATTTTGTAGGCCGATATGGATTCGAAAATGGTAAAACTCAGCTGTTTAAAAGTTGGAAAATGAGCCTATTTTCAAAAATGGAGACGTGTTCCTTTAAAATCGTCAGGCCAACTCAAATTGCGACTTTTTTCACGAGCGTGAGAATTCCAGTTACAATACATTCTAATAATCCACAGCCAATCGTATCTGTTTTACTCATGCTCAGCACTTTGAGTTTAATGCAGCCTCGAAGCCACTTCTGTTACACGCACATTTTAATTATGAGGTTTAACCGCATGTTGATTACGTTAGATGGAGGAGTGCTGACCGATAAAAGGCAACTCTAATAATGAAACTCTCGCAGACTCCAATAAAACAAGCATTTGTTCTGAATAGACTAAGAATATTATTTCACCCGTCTGGAGGGCTTACGTCCTTCTTGCTCACTCTCATTCCCCCGATACACCTCACCGGCGAAGAACGCTTTAAGTCTCAACACTCGCTCGATGTGTACAATCTGACTCAATGTATTTATTCATGTATTTTTTGCCAACTTTGTACAGTGTAAAAAAAAAGCAACCTATAAATCTATGAAGAAAAACAGTACTGTATAGATTAGCTGCCTGTGAGCGACTCACAGAATAGTGTCGATAGAGGTTAACAGCATAGACGCGATCTAAGCCAGTAAAACATGCTTTCTGTAAATGCAGAGAGATGCCACATGTTTTTATATCCTTGCTTTCTTTCCTCGTTGTCATTCGTTTATTTCAATGTTTTTGTAAATTACCTAGTGGCATCTTACAACGCGTGTTGTTTCCTTTCTATTGGTTGTTCGTTTGTTCGTACGTTGTTTGTTAATGAACACAGCGAGGTTCAGGCGCCCGGGAGAGTGCTTGGGAACGCAGATCGGCTTTCTAAGGATTTGCATCCATCTTCTCCTTCTTCTTTTGTGTTTAAGATCTAGCTCACCTGTCTAAGATGTTAAACCACTTATGTAGTTAATAACCACATTTTTGTGTTCTACGCTGACTACATTTCAACTTTCCCTGCCCCTATATTTTCATACTTAACGAAAACTGAGGCAATGATAACAGAAGTTGACTAGCGATTAGTCATATTGTTTTTTGCAGTGTTTAGTTGTAATCTGTGCTTGTCTTCAGTGTGTGTTTATTCATGAGATGTTATATACTTTTGTGCAATGAAGTGTTGAAGCTGGACTAGTGTTTCAGATGCCTCGCTCTTCCTAAAGCTCTTCTGCTGATCTCATACTTGTTAAAAAACTTCAAACATTCCACGAACGCTTGGACAGAAAGCCACTGTAGAGTTTTTAAAAGGCGCACTCTTAAAAATAAAGGTTCTATATTGGCGTTAGCAGTTCCATAAAGAACTTTCCATTCCACAAGTTTCTTTGTAGTAAAAAATGGTTTGTAGAGCTGTTCATCACACTAAGAAAAAAAAAATCACTGAAACTGTTCGCTGGTTCTTCTATGGTGTTATGGTTTCCCTTTTGGAACGTTTATTTTTAAAAGTGTTGCACACGAAGATCACTACTCCTGAAAATGCTCCTAATGTTGTGTCTACACCCTTTAACAGGGTAAAAAAGGAAGTTTGTGATCTATTGTGATCTATTTTTCCAGAGCTGGTGAATTTGTTTCTATAGTGGGCAGTAGAGAGTTTATTGTTTTCAGGGGAGCCGTGGCTTGAGCTTGAGGTGTCTTTGACGTTTGTCCAGCGGTGTGATAGTACAGCGTTCCCAATTTTGAGCCTCTCCTGTTTTTTTGGCCGAGCGGACTGTGAACTTATTGGTTGAATTTCTCTTTTTCGTTTTCCTGTCCCACCCGAACCCTTCCATGTGACTGGATGTGAGGGTGGGCGGAGCTAAGGAGCACAGTTCTTACTATGTTCCATAATAAAATAGACTAAATCATTTGTACATCAGCTGGCGTTGAGTCTTTATTCAAGGTCATTTAGCTACTTTATTATACCCAAGCTAGTTTTGAATGGGGAAAAATGCAACACTCAATATGGCCACTCTATCGTACAAAACCCTGCCATATGAGGAAAAGAGAGCCAATCACAAATCAGTGCATCGCTGCAGTCGCTGTTGCTATAGAAACAATAAGTGCATCTAGGACTGCGCATGCTGGTTTATGTTGGAAAAAACACTTTTTTCAAGCTATTTTTAAATAAACAAGATTTCAAATACAGTTGTTGTCAGATTGCATTGGTGATTTCACATAATAAATTTAATCATAATCTTGGTAAACAGTTCTGGAGAATTTGATGTTTCCCCATTCAAAGAGATGGCAAGATGGCTGCTGAGTGACTTAACTCGCATTAAAGAGACTTGCTTATCACTGCATCGAGCATTTGTCAAGAATTTTGCATTTTGCACATTTAACTATTCATTTATAGCTTCTTGGTAAATTATGGGTTTTTGTAATCTCAATAATGTAACTGTCTATAAATAGAAGCAACAATGAATCATTTGCAAGTCAATATGACTGAATTTATCACCACACAAGGTAATGGATTTGAAATCATTTGTCATGCTCAAGTAATATTGAGACTTGAGTGTGTTATTAATTTTGGTATGGCATATTCATTTGCCACAGTTTGATTGCACTCTGAATGTAGGTCCTATATTTCTGTAATTGTAGTTTTACTAAGAATAGGTATCGTAAGGAAACGATCAATTCTGGTTCTGATTCCACTTAATGATTCTTCAGAAGTGAAAGGAGCCTCTGGACATTCAGAAATGGGCTTTCTCTGTTACATGAAGGAAAGAAAGTCTGGTTTAGACCAACATGTGGGTGAGTAAATGATGACAGGGTTTAACTACCCCTTTAACGTCTCCCGTAAAGATTTTCTTAGTACGTCATGGTGAAATGAATAGACAATATATGGAAAACAGTTGTCATAGCATTTACTGTTCTCCTCTTGAAAGCGTGTTGTCAAATGAGATCATTTTAGAAGAACAGTGATAGCATAAACAAAATAAAATGTAAACCAGGCTTAGACAAAAATAACATTAGGTGTTTATAATCTCTCCTAAACTCTTACGCCTTAAGATTCGCCACATTTTAGATTCTCCTTTTACCCGACCTATTTTTTCAGGCCTATGTCTACGTTAATCTGTATACATTTTTCACATATGTTTCAATTTTAAAATGCTCTCTGTCCACACTACTATTTTCGAGCATTATCCAGACGTTCCTCTTCCATACTGAAATGTCGAAAAACATTCATTTCGCTTTACTGTGTATGCATACAGTTTGCCAAGATGATATAAATGGACGTTTTATGTGAAATTTTCTTGTTGTCTCTGCAGGACTGTGATATGAAGAGTGTACATGTAACAAATCTGTAGCAGCACTGTCAAAGTGTATAGAACATAACAGATATAAACATTAGCATTAAACATTAAAAGCCGGTTTTCAGTCCATGTGCAAAAGTGAATTTCAAATCTATCCACTTGAGAGAGCATTTTCAAAAACTTCCTTATTCCTTCATAGTGTGGATTAAGAGTGGGAAAAAAAGTGTTTTAAAAAAAAAACCATAGAAATGTGGACAAGGCCTGGAAGTGACATCTAACGAGCTGAATCAGGTGTTTTTGATTAGGAAGTAGTTTAAAAATGGTTGCTGCTGGTAAAGCTTCCAATAACAAGGTTGGGAAACACCGGTTTCCACAGACTTAAATCTCAAGAACAAGCTCAATTAGCCAACAGACAGTGACGTGGTTAACACTAATGACACCAATACTGTGTTCATGCAATCATAACTCACTGTTATCTGGAGTATTTGCAAGTCAAGTGATTTAGGTTAAATTTGATCAGCATCGGAAAGTTACAGATGTTGCAGAACGGAAAACCATTCGCTTCCGGTCTTTGGAATAAGAACCAGTTCTTGATTCTGAAGTGTGTTTGGTTGAGAGAAGTCAGGCGATGCACAGCTGAACAGTTGGTTGTGCAATAATCAAGCTGAGGCCTGTCAAAACAGCCGAACGAGAGTCCGTGTGGGGAAAAGCGCAGAGGAAGAGCAGGCTGCAAGAGAAAGAAGCGGGACAGGAGAATCGGAGAAGGGTTTAAAAATAGAAAGGGAGGCTAAAGTACATCCTGGAGTGAATAAAGAATCTGCACAAACAGAGTGTTCCAGGATCCTGCAGACTAGACGCTGAGCTCTCGACTCTCTTTGAATCGCAGCACACTTCCAAACCCACCCCGACACGGCTGGAGCTCCATTATGACATCACGTTGGGCTAATATTAGACACACTCCATCCACACCTTTATCCCACACCTCTCTCTCTCTCTCGTTCCGTCTGTCTCTACAGTTCCCTCTCTGGGAACGTTCACAAAACCGTGTTGTTTGGAGTGCTAAATGTGGTCCGTACAGTTTGATTATTAAACAGAGAAACAATCTCATATTTATTATTACCGTAATCTGTACAATTGTAATTATTAAAAGTTTTTTTTTTTTTTTTAACAATGATTCTCATTTGTATACTTGCTTGTTAGAATACGATAAATAATTTATTGTGTTATGGAGGTCACCATCTTTTGATATTTAAAACAAATGCACGTTTTAGCATCTTTGTTATGTGCTTTTGTAATTAAAAAATGTTTTTATTATCCAGTATTTATATTTGGCTTTAAGATATATTTTAAGTAACAAAAACTATTATTAATAGTTTTAGTTTTAGCTAATGGTAACACTGCTCCAGAGTTGTTTAACAATATTGGTTAGATGACTTTACATTATACAATTATTTAATTGCTTATTATGAATACACAGAAAATGTTAAATGCTAAGTACATTTTATGAGTAAAATCCATAGGTGTATTTTATCAATGTTGCTCCAAAGGTGTTTATTTAAAGGAATAGTTCATCCAAAAATGAAAATTTCCCCATATTGTATCCACTGCTGTACACACGTTAACGTAACTATAAGCATCCTTTTCCTCATTTATCTTTTGCTCTGTAGTTTGTGAATGGAGACAGCCAAACCTCTCTGTGTTTCTCTCTGTCTTGCTTCCTCTCTCCATCTGTCTTATATGCCGAGAAGGACACAAGAATTCTCTGCTCTGACATGATATTTCCTGGAAACAGGGAGTCCAGACACACTGAAAGTACCAGCAGCCCTCAGGACAGATGGAGAGAGAGAGAGAGAGAGAGAGCTGACAGAGAAAGAAAAGGGGGAGACAGGGTGAGAAAATAAAAGAAGGATGGGAAGTGAGTGTGAAAATGTAAAGCATTTGAGAGGAGAAAGAGGTGCTGAAATATCTACACTTGAGACGTGAAGAGAAAGGACTAAAGAAACAAAGGGGCAAATGAATCTGTCAAAGAAGGACATAAAAATAGTTGTTATATAGTATTTTATGCTGTATATTTAAATTTTAATAGCCATGTTTTCTCAAAATAACAGTTCAGCACAATGATGATGATATATCATACTAATTTTGATGTCAGTGAAGCCTTTTATTCTCACGCGTCATCATCAAGCACCAAACCATAAGATTGAATATGATCGTGATATAGTCTATTCATGACCGAAAGCTATTAAAAGACATATTGAAATTTTGCAGTTGCATTGCTGTCTGCGCATGTTCAGGGAGCTCTCAGAATTGATCAAAAATATCTTAATGTCTTAAGGGTTTGGAACGACATAAGGGTGATCAATTTTCATTTTAATCCTTTAACACGTCATTGTGACTATATATGCTTTGATTTTATTGATGATAACAACATGAACGTACATAGAAGAAAGAAGGTCATTAAGGTGTTGAAAATTTGTTCACCAACTCAAGTTTGAAGTTTGGATGGGTGGTAAATAGTCTTGGGGTTAAGTGCAAATGTTATCTAATTAAATATGATGTCTTAAAATTGCATACAGAATATACTAATAATCAGTACAACATGTCACCAGGAAGGTCACTGCTAGTTACTGCTAGTCAACCTCTTATATTAGGTCTAGTGCAAGTACAAAGAATATGTGAGAAATAGAGATGCTATACAGCAGGCTGGACTGTTTTTGACGCACCGAGCACAAAAAACACACCAAGTATGATTGATCTACCATGACAGAGCTGCATATAAACTAGAGATTACAGGAGCACACCGGCAGAGAACAAAAATGCACTTAAAATTAAGAGATCAGAGCACACATTTACTGCTAAAGGTATGAAAAATACTCCTTGTGAGCCCTCACGATAATTTGCTGCCATCAATTACTTCTTTCATCTTTAAATATGGTGTAAAAGTAGCTATTTCATGCTCAAGGGTCAGCTCAGGAGGAATATACAGGCTTTCTTCTGCGCTGATTGAAGAGCGAAATCTGTGGAATAGGTTTTAACGTAGCAAAAAGCATTAAATGGACCTTGGAGTCAAAAACTGCACAGTCAAATTCAGCCAAGATGGCCTGAGGGATGTAAAGAATTATCCCAATTCTTCATCTTTCTTTGTAATTCTACAGGTACAGACTCAGGGGAGATGCAGATCACTCTTCCTTCGAGAGGGGCTACATTTGACCTCATTTGCTGTCGCCGAAGGGATGCAGACAGAGACGTGGTGTTGGAAAGGGCATCTCTTTTCTAGGCTGCCAGCTGTGAGATGAGTGGTGTCAGTTTCGGGGGTTTTGTTAAAGACGGAATGGTTCCATTAGAGATGTAGCTTCTGGGTAAAAGTTTAGAGTCGACTGTCAGCTGTAATCATGAAACCAAACCTTTAGTCACCATCTGTGGTTGCGGCTGGGAAATAAGGATGAAATTTTGACGCAGTAATCCAAATCCTAGTGAACTGCCTACATAGGCAGCTTCCTTCTTCCTACCAGCACTTCTTATTCAGCAGCCCTGTCACAAAAGTGGTCCACATTGGAGATTATTTGCAGTAGTTGTTGCTACGAGAAATGCGCAATCCTTCTGAACTCAAAATACTGGATAAAAGCATGCTGAACTCTTTTTTCCCCTCAGTAGTTGCTTTCGTTATTGAATTGCAATTTTATGCAATTGCAGTTTATTATTGTCTTTGCTATGAAGGATACATGCAATGCAACCTTCGGCTAAAATTAGCCGCTTTTTGCACTCATGACGCCTTAAAATGCTGACTCCTTAGGCAGCTCAGTAGGTTTTGGAAGAGACATGTGTATTGGGCCTGAGGAGGCAAAATAAACTCTGTATCCCAACTCATTTTTCTTCTTAGTTGAAAATGTCAAAGACAGATTGTTGCCGTGGTCAGTTTGTGGCAGATGTCAATCAGCCGTGCCAGTCTTTGCTAAAGAGATCAGCTACGCCAAGTTAAAGGTAAATGGCTTCTGGGTCAGTGATTGGAACACAATGTTCCTGACTGAGTGTGACATTCTGTCTGCAGTCAACACTTTATCAGTTTTAACTGACTGACAGCCAAATTAGCATGAGGCTTCAAATTCAAACCAACGGACTTGTCAGTAAATACAGCTGGGATGTCCAGGGAGCATTTTTAGGTCAAAAGTCATGTGATTGTACAAGGGAAAAGCGTTATCACCTTTTTAGCTTTTTTTTCCCTACATTTTAATAAATATTTATGTAAATGAATTCCTAAAAATACATTTTATATAGTCTCTAAATTAATATTAGATCATATTAATTTTGTAAAGCATTCATGCTCAATAATTCGGCAAGCAAAAAACATCATCAGAATTGTGTGAAGTGACAAGAATACTTCTTTTATGCAAAGAAAACTTGTTGGTCTCCTCTGTGTCTCTTTACAACACTGTAGCGTCTTTTTGGGGGATATCCACTAAATGCGCTACGTACACTGTTCTGCGTCATCCGCGCCGCAAGGACGAGCCGTTTTTGTTCAAATAAAAACGTAAATACGTGTAGAATACACAGTAGAGCATACGTTCTTTGCGTCCGGTGGACATTCTCCAAAATGAAGCTACGGTGATGCAGTGAGACAAAGAGAGGATAAATGATTAAGTCAATATTTTTATTTTCCTTGCATACAGTAAGTATTCTCGCCACTTTATAACATTCACACTGAAGCACCGATGGCAGATGGGCTATTCTGACTATGAAGTTTTTTCAGTGTTCATTACTTGGCAGTCAACGGGACAGTCACAAGCCTTCCGGTCTTCATCTAAAATATAAGCTGCGTTCCAAAGACAAACAAAGCCTTTAAGTGTTTGAAACAACATGGGGGTAAGTGGTTAATTACGAAATTTTCATTCTGAGGCGGAGTAACCCTTTAATGGTAGCTAAGCACTTTTTAGGAAGTTTTAGCAAACTCAGGTATAGAATGCCAATGTTGAATATCATGCTTTATTTTGTCATGTCATATTAAGGACCTAAAATGAGTTTGCAAAGTTTTTATAGTTTAGAAAGCAGCCAACTCTCTCACCTTGCAGAGGAAGCCACATTTAACCTGTCAGAAATGTTTTTCAAAGCTCTTTTTGAAGCGGTTAGACTGGCCGTCACCCTAAAGGTGCACAAGTTTGTCCATCAACCCGGACATTTCTGAAAGTTTAAAGGTGTAGATTAGATCCACAGGGCACCTAGGCACTGTAAGAAAGCTCTTTATAGCTTTTCCTTAACCTCACCTGCACTGATAAAACCCAGCGCCGGCCCCCAATGTAGTGCACCGTTCCGTATCCTGTTGCATGCCACAAAGATTAATCCATTTGAGGAGATGACTGCAGAAAAGGGAGAGAGTTTTTTGGTCACGGACACATCACCGCGCCGCTTGAGCAAACCCAACGGTGCCGTTATTCGCAAGGGCAGTCATGCCTACACGCACCGCTCAATAAACGCCCTCGCCCGGCTCCCACGAGAGCGACAGGCCACCCTGCAGGAGCAATATTTCGCATTCGCTCTCTGCTAGATAGGAGCGACAATGCCTTGTCAGTGAAGGTGAGACAGAATTAATGTGGGAGACAGGTAGACAGCGGGGACGTGCTGATAGCCGCTGTAATGATGGATTTGACTTTATCTTTCCAGGGCGAAGAGTAATGTTAATGCGTGACGCGTTATGGCTGTACTCACGGCGGAGGCCGTGGTGATTATGCAAATGACTTCAGCTGTGACACGGACAAGGCCACGCAGACCGTATAGAGTCGTTAAGTACGCCTGGAATCCGATAATAATATATAAGCATGCTCTCAACACTGTAAATATTTTAGGAAGACATATGTGCATCATGGGACATTGAACAAGGAGATGATGATGGTGGTGATGTGAAACAAAGGGCGTGAAGTGACAAGGCTGCAGACGTGTTCATTTGAATAGCACAAGAGCGCCACCCCGTGGACACACGCCTCCACAGCCTCCAAGAGCTTTGCGACTGAACTTTTGGAAAAAGTCTCGACGTCTGTTCAAGTGACGTCAAAGTGACGCTGCTGGATAATATCCGATGACGTTCAACGTCTCAGGTACATTCTCAAGAGGGATAAAAAGTGCAGAAAATGGGTCTTCTTCATAATACATGAAGATGATTATCATTCTCGTTAATATTATTTAGTGAACTATCCGTGACTTACTTTCTATATACCAATTTAAAATGCATTCGCGCGGACTTTTTTAGGTGGCTAAGTAAATGCCTTATCGTTAAATTTGGAATAGCTAACCGTGTTCCTCGGTTTTATTTGTAGTAAAACAATGGCCGATTTTCGTAGGTATATTAATGTTGCCCGAAAGTCAAACGTCGTCGTTATTTTCGTACATTCGTAGGCCGTGAAGAAAAAATCTCGTATCTTTACCCACCAGATAAAGTTTATATGTGAATGTTATTTAAACTTCTTGGTGAACTCTAGTGTGATGTACTGTAAAGCCGTTACCTCACCTTCCCGCGTCGTGTCACACACGTGTCACGTGGCGAGCTCGTGCCGCCATTGTCCTGGTAACGGTTACCTGGTAACGAGCGCGAGGATAAAAGAGCAACTCAAATCGCGCACAGGTATGTGGTTTTACTGCGCGGAGGGGCGACAGGTAACGGAGGACTAAACACTTATTAAGTGTTATTAATTTATTTAAATCATAAAAAAATAACAATAATGCCAGCATAAATACTTTACGGGTCAGAGTCCCATCAAGTGCGAAATAGTGTTAATGTGACCTAGAATAAAACTGTTGTTGTTGTAGTGTGTGTGTGTGTGTGTGTGTGTGTGTAGTTGTTACAGTTGTGTATTTTGTTCTGTAGTCACCGATGGTTGGACCCTTGGGTGCAGTGAGACCTTTGGTTGGACCGGGCAGACCAGGGAGGCGTCCGACTAACATCGGCCTCGACCAATACTGCACCTCCTACAGACAGTCTTACAGTGAGTACTTTAGCTTCAGTAAAGCTATACTTTTGTTTTTTTTAATTTATGATTATGGACACTGGCATGATCAGACCGATTCCAAAGCCGGACAACATCAGGTCATAAGTACCTGATTTAAAACAACAGCCTTTTTCTATGCCGCAGTTTGAAACATAAACGGCCATCTATCTTTTCTACCACACATTATAATGTTTTGATTGCTTGTTTTACTGGAGACGTTAAAAAATGATTCGCAAGAATCATTTTTCATCACTTTCCCCGCTTTAGTCTGGTTTCATGCTTGTAAGCGGAACGCAGAAAGAGAATTTGTAGATAATCTTCATGCACCCTCTTACGTTTATCACAAATATATGGTACTTTATTATTTAAAAAAAATCTTGGTCAGTAAAAACTACTGTATGGAAAAGAGCACGGTAAGATTCTTCAAAACATATTCTATATTAAAACAGCAACTTACAGCATTTTGGGTGACCTGTCCTTATGAGTACATGTTTTTTTACAAATGCGGTAATAAAAATAGTCACTATTTGTTCCGAGATTTGTTTTGTGGAATATAGAATGTAGAATCTGCCGTGAGTCGTGTCCTCTTTTATCCAGGTAAGGAGTTATTCCAGTCATGTCTAGGTCATCATTTTGGGACGGGTTACTCTGCCAACCACCGTCCTCTTCTGTACTACAGCTCCAGCCTGGACCGCTATGATAATCCACAGTTTGGGTAAGACCCAGATTGTGTGTGTGTGTGTGTGTGTGTGTGTGTGTGTGTGTGTGTGTGTGTGTTTGAAATCGCGCACGCCGTACGCTCCAAAGCCTTTCTGCACCCCACTAAATCATTTTAAACGCATATACTTTTCCTTTTCTCTTAGCCTCTCGCTGTTGGACAGTTTTGAGTCTCAAACGAAGCGTCATTACCGGCGTCTGGTTCTGCCCGACGGGACGGAGCCTTTGGCCTGCTCGGGGTCCAGACACAGAGAGAGCGGATATTTGCAGCTCCGATCTCAGCCAAGACCTGTGAGAGCCAAAGACACATACATAGAAACGCAGCAGGTTTCAAGGGCACTGTGCCATGTCACTTCACCCTGGCCTCGTTGTGCTTTTATTTTCTCTCTCTCTCTCGGTCTCTTAGAGAGCAGGGTCCTGTCAGACCGAATATAAAGGCACTCACATTCCTCACCGCCTCAGAGTTTTAGGTAAGTGGTGTGGTATTAAAATAATGGTTCTTTGTGGACTGATGATGCATTCTAGGTGTTTCAGACCAGTGCGTTTGTGTTATAGTTGGACCCATAGAAGATAGTGGATACACTAAGGAAGCCAGTCTACAACCGAACACCTTTCTCCCTCAAAATATTAACATGGTGTGTGTGTGTAAACTCCTCATTATAATCTGTTGGCAAAGTCATTGTCAAGATGTTTTTTATCTATGCTGTATTGATAATGAGAATCACATAATGAAATCCTTTTTCCAATGTTATGCTGACTCTTTGCTCTAATTGGGTAATGATGGTTGTCAGGATGACGCTCGCAGGACACAGGAAAGTGTGATGAGGACTGACTTCCTTCCCGGATGTTTCCTACAGGTGGTCTCTCTGTTTCTCTCGCTCTCTGCTATTACTCTGTCCATCAGCATCTCTACAATTTTTAAGATATGCGTCAGCGGGAAGAGGTCTGTAGTCTATTTAATGTGTGTGTGTGTGTGTGTGTGTGTGTGTGTATTAGGGCAGTGAAGCATTACCAAAACTTGCCTCCCGTGCACTTCGAGAAACTGGATTTACAAGAGAAACCCAGAGGCCACTGACCAGTTCGGTGAGATACTCACCAGATAAACTCTGCAATTAAGACTACAAGACGTTCTCTGATCAAGAATCAGGGTTTATTGGATGTTGTGCCCACAGGCCTTTCTACGGGGTGGTGTTAGTGAAGACAGCGGACAGAAGGCTAAAAGTGCTGCTGCTGGATGGTCCATTGGGCCAATGGTAAATAAAACCAATATATTGTGGATTGTGTTAGGTGAAAACAATCTGACAGTTTTGGAAAACCTGGAAATTACAGGGAAAATTATATAGCGATTTAAGCATTTGTAATTATGTTCAGTTTAATGACTAGAAATATCATAGGGAAGTCATGAAAATGAATCAGTTAAAAGGTGTGGGAATGCATGAGCATATATATATATATATATATATATATATATATATATATATATACACACAGGGGTTGGACAATGAAACAGAAACACTTTAGCCAATTTAGTGTTGGAGGTTTCATGGTTAAATTTGAGCAGCCTGGTGGCCAATCTTCATTGATTGCACGTTCCACCAGTAAGAGCAGAGTGTGAAGGTTTAATTAGCACAGTAATAGCAGTTTTGCTTAAAATATTGCAATGCACTCAACATTATAGGTGACATGTCAGAGTTCAAAAGAGGACAAATTGTTGGTGCGTGTCTTGCTGGCGCATCTGTGATCCAGACAGCAAGACTTTGTGATGTATCCAGGGTAATGCCAGCATACCACCAAGAAAAATGAACCACATCCAACTGTGGACGCAAGCGGAAGCTGTCTGAAAGGGATGTCTGGGGGTTAACCTGGATTGTATCCAAATAACATAAAACCACAGCTGCCCAACTCACTGAAAAATTAAATGTGCACCTCAACTCTCCTGTTTCCACCAAAATCGTCCGTCGGGAGCTCCATGGGGTCAATATACATGGCCGGGCTGCTAAAGCCAAACTTTAGTCACTTGTGCCAATGTCAAACGTCGGTGGACAATGTGAAACATATATTGTTCTCCACCCTCACTATCTTTCCCACATCCAGGAGAGTTACGGTGTGGACAAGCCCGAAACATACTAACAAGCATACTACCCAGACTGCTGCATGCCCAGAGTGATGCATGGGGGTGAAACAGTGATGGTTAGGGCTCAATGTCATGGCATTGCCTCGGCCCAAAACTTGTGCTAGAGGGGTGTGTCACTGCCAAGGACTACTGAACCATTCTGGAGAACCATGAAGTGGTTCAAACGTTGTATCATGAAGTCGGTGCCGTGTATAAGGATGCAATAAGAATGGCTCAAAACCCCTCTGGCCACCGCAGGCCTTGTATGTGATATTCCCATAACAAATTGATGCTGTATCAGCCCCAAAAAGGCCCTACACCATAATTATTGTGGCCTTTCATTGTCCAACACCTGTGTGTGTCTCTATATATATATATCGGTCGAAAATACTATGTAAAACAATGGCAACTGTTTGGTTACCAATTTCTTCTTTAGACAGGTTTGGAACATCATGAGGGTGTGTAAACCATGGCAAAATGCATTATCCCTTACCCATTAGTACCTGGTACATGTAGTACATGGTATATGTAGTACCATTTAGTAGGTTTATAATGACAATTGAGTGTGAACTAAAACTAATTTCTCCTACAAGTAAAAAAAAATTGCAAAATGTGCTCTTTTTCCTAGAAAAGCCATTTGGAATATAGTCTGTTCTGTGCCAGTTCCGATTTAATGTCACAAAAGCACTCAAAGATGACACGACTCACCTCAACAACACTTTGAACAGTCATTCACTCAAAAGATGATTGGAAATCTGATATGTTTTGGTGTGCCGTTGCTTTAAGAGGGACTTCTGGAATAGTGTTGTTTATTGGCTGTTCTGCATTCTACAGGGCTCATCAGGATTCGTCCTGAACGCCCCCAACATCACAAGCCTCTCACATACACCAGCCGACCCGCAACACTTCCTCACACACTACCAAAACAAGTGAGTCATGTCTGTCTATCTCTGTGTCTGTTCCTAGGGTTTGACTGGCAAAACTGATTGCTCATTTATTTGAACTGACTGTTTGTGCCTTGTAGACATCTACTGCATTACATGGTTTCAACCTGGAGGTTCAGTGTGTTCTGATTGGTTGCTGGGTGGATGAGTGTGTTCTGATTGGTTGCTGGGGGATGAGTGTGTTCCGATTGGTTGCTTGGGGGATGAGTGTACCCTGATTGGATAAAATGAGGTTTTCATCGTTTATAATTGTTGCAGGTTTTGTGACCGATCATCAGTGGTGCAGCAGAGATCAGAATGGGTGAGAGGAGGCATACAGAGACTCAGAAAAAGCGGGTATAGTGGACGAGACACGGATAGGTACACACATAAACACCTTGTGTACTTGTGTTCATGTACACCTAAATGCTTGTTAATAACATCCTTTGTTTGTCTCTCTCTCTTTCATACAGGTTTAATCTTAGTGGATTTAGCGTCCTAGCATCGCAATAAACCTTAAATATTCCATTAAACAAAATACTGTGAAATTTTTTTTGTAACATAACGTGGGGTTAGGGATTTAAACAGACCCTTAGCACTATAAAATTTAATGCATTAAGCTGAGAATAATTAGCATCCATAATTAACAAGCAATAATTTTGAGCATGTATTTTAAAAACTAATATGCACCATAATTATTGATGTTACCCTGAATGCATGACCAGGAAGTGTTGCTAAACACTTGTACTTAGCTCGTACACAGATTGCAATGCATAAACCAATACACACAGATATGCACAAATTATGTACACAAGTTCCTAGCCATGCCGAGAAAGGAGTGGCACCAAATGAAAGCTCAGCTGGCTGGCATATGGTCACAGTTATGGTGCCTGCTTAGGTTGGTGTGTGTGTAAGCTTCTCTCTCATCTCTGGGCCAATGTTCACTCTCCCACACAGGCAGATCATTTATTATCCTTAATAATCCTTGCAAGAAAGGGAGAATAGGGATTGATTGAATAAAGGAACACTGGTCTTTTTAGCCATTGCTTAACACTGAAAAAGTGACTCAAGTGCTTGTCTATAAGTGCTTTGATGGTTGCAGAGGTGTTGCTATTTTGCAATAAATTGAGCAGTTGGAGCATTAGCAGTCAAACAGTAATATTATTCATAAGCAACACATCAGCAACCATATAGCAACACCATGGCAACATTTTAGCACATGTATACACTGTGTTTTAAAATTGAATACTACGTTTAATTAAACTTTAATTTGCATGTTCTATATGGTATGAATGTTTGTAGTTTAAACAAAGTTCATTGTCACTGTCGTTTCGTTTACTTGTTTTGTAACATGGTGCTATTCACCTATCCTCTATTATTGCCTCATGGGATATTAAACCTTTTATTAGTTATGTACTTCAGAATCTCAATGGAGAATTTTCGCTTAGTATTTCATGAATAATACTACAAATTCAAACATGCTACTTGGCGCACATACTGTTTTTCGCCTAATATGTAGTATGGAAGTAGGCATATTCTGACGGAGCCCTATTCTTAAGTAAATCTGAAAATCTAGTTTGTGTCAAGACAAACATTGTGGTTTTCCAGCCTAGCAACTACACTCTTACAGTGCAAAACCAACTAACTAGTATATATAACATGCAAACATGCCCTACTTATGAGCAAAATCATATGCACTGGACCATGATGGCCCCTCCTCTCGTGCCGACACACTGTCACAATGGCTCGGATTACATTTCTAACACCAGATGACTTCTGCTGAGATCTGGCAGTGACAGAGATATTACTGTGAGTGCCTGTAACAAGGCTATGAAGTTTCAAGCGCCTCAGAGGCGATCCAGTGTTCATTCACGGCTTGTTATGCAGCTGACCTTGGGAGAATGGCGTTAACATAAACTAGCAGTAACCCGCTAAATGATTAAGCACAGAGACTATGTTCTCCTCTTCAGGCCTGGACTGTGTCAGAGCGCTCAAACACTCCGCAGATACTCGATACTTGCTGCCTGAGGATCCAGGGCTAACAGCTATGCCAAAATCTATGAGACGGACTTATTCTTTTAGAGATAGCATATAATGAGCAATCAAATTGAGATAAAAAGAGATGTTCTGTGTTTTTTTTGACCTGTCCTGTTTTTATTGTTTTATTGTCTGTCAGGCATATTCGAAGTGTTATTTATGTCTGTAACACAAACATTGCAGGGTAAGTTCTGCACGAAGGTTTAAAGAGATAGTTCACCTCAAAATTTAAATGATGTTGTTTCAAACCCGTAAGACTTTTGTTTGTCTTTAAAACACAAATTATGATATTTTTGATGAAAACCAAGAGCTATCTGACCCTGCATAGATAGTAAAACAACTAAAATGTTGCCATGCCAAGAAACATAGTAAGAGCATCTGTGAAATAATACGTGGGACATCATTGGTTCAACCGCAATATTAAGAAGCTATACAAATAATGAAAATAATATTACAAAAATAATTTTCCTCCAAATGACGTCTACCTCCATTATTAAGAGTATCTCTGCTTGTAAACGGTAGACTTGTCTGGTGCTTTTATTTTAGGGTGAACTACCCTTTAATACATGTTTCTAGGTGTTTGTTTGAGTCTCTTCTCGAAGCAGTTGTAATAGTGATGTTTAAGCAAACACCACAAATAGTAAGTTTTTAATGAAAGTCTCTGTTTACCTCAAAATAGCAACATTTCAGCAGCCATCAAACCACTTTTTTGATCAATTGTTCAATGTCTTCCACAGCTGAAAGAAATGGCTGATCTACCTGCCAGAGTCAACACAACCCATCCCACCAAACGCAAATGTGCACGTCTCAGGTGTCTTTGAAACAGCCAAGATTCGCTACTCAAAGCATTCCTTTATTCTCATCCGCCAACCGTAAGTTCTTTTGCCTTTCTCAGAGTACGCACTTCATCCGAGACATCTCAGTAACACACTGTAAGTATTTGGCTGTTTGCAGATGTGAATGACAAATCTATTTGCGAATTGAAAAATGGCTTTTTTTAAAGACACCTGATCCGCGCACATTTGCGTATGCGTGATGGGTCGTGTTGATTCTGGCATGGAGTTCTGGGCGGAGACACGCTTTTCTCGACTTTCTGTCAAAGGTTGTGCCAAAACACTTGTTTCAGATTCTTTGCAGCAGTAATGACAGACTCATAGCGTTACATAAATATTTTAACAGATGGGTTTTGACACTTTCGGGGAGAGATGAGAAGTGACAGGAGATGGAGAGAGAGTTTAAACAGCACAGTGATGGATGAAGGAAGAAAAGGGAGAGGAGGAGGAAAGGGCAATGAAAACACTTCTCGAGTAGAATGAGAGAGTTGGCAGATGTGACTTGAATAGAAAAATAGGTAAATATAAGACTGATATCGGAGGGAAAGAATGAACAAATGAAGAACATGCAAATTAGGGGGCAGTGGTTTCTCCAGATGACCTCTATAATTCAAAACAATTATTTCATTCTTGAACTTGTGCACTTGGGAACAAAGAGTTTTGAAAAATAATTTGACTCTCTTTTGTAGAACTAAAAAGGGTTTTTAAGAATATTAAACAAGAACTGAATTCATCAAGCTACAAACACAAAAAGCACCTTAATTATTGTGGTCCATATGTGGTCCTTCATTATTCATTACAAAATCATTATTCACTGAAAATCTTTTTCTAGTTCCCATCATAATCAATAAAGTTGTCTACACTTTTTGCACTTCTCTAGTTCGCTTTGCATTATATCACATGGCTCATCTGCAGTGTTAATTGGGTGTTAAACACTATTTTCATTTTTATACCATCACCCAACCCACAAACCTCCTGGATCCATTACAGTCTTTGTTCTGGAACCTCATCATTTACACATTAAGCGCTGCTCTTTCTCAGTCTTTCTCCCAAAACATCACTGACTAAGTACCCGGGCCTTTTATGGATTGCACCCATTCACTCCCTGATGTTTCTCTTCTGTCTGCACGCCTCCTCTCTGACTTTCACACATCGAGCCCTGTAAGCTTAAAACGAGAGAGAACGTTTACTTCTATTAGTGCTAACTTGGCTAGCTCTTCCCATCTGTCTCGGATCACGTCAACGTTGTTCCAGTCAGACAGCTAGGATTCTTAGTGGAAACTCTGGTAATTCAGAACTCGGTTCTTGGTAAGGGCTCGGATTTGGAAATATATTTTGAATACTGTCAAATTTTTTTTCCGTTTTTCAGTTGACATTGTGAATATCACTGGTATTTATTCATTTAGATTCTTTGCTGTGAATCTGTTTCAGTGAATCAGTTTAAAATTTGAAACATCTGGCTTTTTGTCAGCTGAAAACATGGACGTTTTCTAGCTATATTACATGGTCGTAGTCCGCAGTGGTATTAGATCTTCTCTGAGTCCGACAAGACATGAATCATTGAAACATGTTTGGCAAACTCATTGGTTATTTAATAAGAGAATATTTGGTTTCACCAACAACATCGCTGCAATAGCAGCATCAAGTTTCTTATAAACAGTACACTCGTGTCAGGGTAGAGTTCCAGACACACTTACACAAACTCACAAAAAAAAACAAAAATATCTGAGCCCTGCTCTTAATTAGAAATACACAGCACACAGTAATGTAGTTTTGATGCATGAAAAAGTTGTGCAGTTTCACAGGTCTTCACAGTTGATTTTTTTTTTGTTGTTGTCGTTTTAAAATCATTAAACCCTGTGCTGAAGTGAGTCCTGTGTTTGAGGATTTCTGTAATGGTTGGCCAACAATAAATACCTTCTAACAATAGCAACACTCACTTATACTTGAGTGAAAAACCTTTGCGCGTTTGTAAAAGTTACTTCATAGGGTTTTTGAGTGATGCTATTTTACAGCTTAAGCTGTATTTTAGAAGTTGTGTTAATCATTTGTGCCATCATTTAATCGCCCTCAAGTAACTCCAAACCTGTAATCCTTTAGACAGAATGTAAATGAAAACATTCTTTAAAATGTTTGTGTATTTTGTGTATACAATGAAAATCGGTGCAGACCAAAGTAGTTCTGGGCCCCGTTGACTTTCATTGTATGGGGGGAAAAACAGTTCATTAAAATATCTTATTTTGTGTTTCACACAGTATTGAACATAATGAGAATAAACAAATAATATTAGATTTGTCAACATGGGTAAACTATATTTTTTACTTGACCTTTCATTCAACTTTCCAACCAATCAGACATAAATTAATGTTAATGTTAGCAGATCCTTTTTATTAGAGCGACTTGCAGTCGCGTTCAAAGCCCCATAATGTTTCCTGTGGATACTTAAGTGCCATTTTCTAGGCTCCAATAATTCAATGTTACTCTCCAGTTCACCCTTGGGATTGAACCTGCAACCCTTGATGTAACACCTCAGATGCATACTGCATCAAAAATCGCAAAAATAATGACTGTTGGCTGCTAAAACAAACTGTAATTCTGTTTGCAGAAATTACACACTTCAGATATAATAAGTAGGCTAACAGGTGCAAGTCTCAAGGTTGTTCTTGCCCCTCCCCTTCATATTCATAGTCCATTTCCGCTCTCTCATACTCTAGCTCCGCCCCCCCGTAGCCTTCATACGCCTCCCCCTCGCAGATTAGCTCCTCCCTTTCATACTCCAGACCGCCGTCATCATAACCAAGCCCCGCCTCCTCAAACGCCACACCTTGTCTCTCAGACTCCGCCCCTTCATCATTATTTTGTGGTCCATTCTCATCCCCAGTTGGGGTTGTTGATGGAACCGACTCATTTGTTTCCTTCTCCTTAGAAGCTGCCAGGTTAAGGGCGGAGCTCATCCGGAGTTTCTTAAGTATCCCGTGAATGACCGGACTAGCTGCCGCAGCCGCCGCGGCCGCCGCCTCCTCCGCTTCCTTCTCTGCTCGTTCTTTTGCCTCTCTCCTTCTCTCTCTAGCCTGCAACACCTCCTCAGCCCCCTCTCCGACAATAAGCACCTCCTCCCCTACGCGCGGCGGCTCCTTTACGGGGTTGTGGTCGTAGGAGAACAGTCGGAGCGCTGGAAGATGATGCAAGTTTGGGAACTCCGATATCCGATTACGGTCCATGTCCAGAATCTCCAGCTGCTCCATCTTGAGGAGCACTCGTGGAAACTCCTGAAAGCGGTTCCCGTACAGCCAGAGTCCTCTCAGGGACTCCATGCGCCATAAGTCCGAGGGAAGGGTGCGCAGGCGGTTGTCTCCGATCTGCAGCGAGCGCAAATTGGGAAGGTCGTACAACTGCTTGGGGAATCGCTGGAAGTAGTTGCTCTCCACCCAGAGGCAACGCAAATTCTGCAGGTTCCTCACTTCCGGTGGGAGACTCATCAGCCGGTTGCTTCCCAGGTAAAGACACGTGAGATTAGTTAACTGGCACACCGAGAGAGGAACGTCGTCAAGCTTATTGAAGTCGAGCGCCAGGGTACGCAATCCCTGCAGCCGCGTGATACCCTTAGGAACGTCGCGGAGACGGTTCGCACAGACGTAGAGCTTCTCCAGGTACTCCAGATCCAGGACCTGACGTGGAAGGCGACGGAACTTGTAGTAGCTGAGATCCAACACCGGATCTCCGCTCGCCAAGAGCTCGTCAACCCCGAGCGGCAGCTCCTCGTCCTCCACGACCTCCTCTTCTTCTTCTTCTTCTTCTTTCTCAGCCACCTCCTCCTCCTCCTCGCCTTCATCTCCCTTCTCTTTAACCTTCTTCTCCTTTTCCTCTCCTCCTTCGTCCTGGGCCTCTTTTCGGGACGAGTTGCCCATACCCTCGGCCGGCTAGCCCGGCTCTTGTCTGTGTGTGTCGTGAGAGTGTGTTTCAGGACGGGGTAAGAGGGTGAGGCGGTCTGTGGGGCTGGCCCCCCCTCCCCGTGTCAGTTTCACTCAGTAGGATTGACCCGGCAGTGACAGAGCCAGCACAGCGACACATGGTGCTCTGACTACAGGCGGCTTCCCCTTAGTCCGAGTACAACGAGGTCCAACGTCAGCAAACACGGCAGTGATACCAGCAAGGAGCCATATTCCGAGCGTCTGTGTGGATTGTTTCAAATAAAATACTCTTTATGAAACTATATGCTATGGAACAGATAATAATAATAATAGTAATAGTAATAGTAGTAATAGTAGTAGTAATAGTAGTAGTAATAGTTGTAAAAATAAGTATAACTGTAACAGGAAGAAAGCTTAATTTTGTCTGTAATGTAAACTCAAAATGTACAGATAACTGTCATCAATGCCAATGTTTGCATATTAAATACGTGCCGTTTTCAAAACTAATTAGTTATTTACCGACTGTTTTAAAGTATATCGTTTGTTAAAATCATTAATTGACTCACATTACAGTCACAAACTAAGCGTTTCGGTCTGTTTGTGTGAACCCTGGTGCTGAGCGTCTCTCTGCCGACACACACAGCTCTTGTCCGGTTGCCCGGTCTGTGGATCCCGGTCTCGCTTTGACCTGGCCGGCGGCAATGTGAACCGAACTGAAACTCCGTGCGCGTGGTCCTAAAGCAGACGAAAATCCTCCGAGACGTCGGTTTAAAGTTTCCAGAAGCGCTCGACTCGAGGTCTGTGTTTCTTTCCAACCGTGCGCGTTCACTGCTGTCTCGCGTTTCTCTCCCTCTCTTCCTCTCGAGTGTGGAGTTTGCGTAAAGCGTTGCCATGGACCGTCTCTCTCCCCTAGCAACCGAAACAGGGACACGAGAGCTACACACGACTGTCACGTGGTTCGAGGGGAGCGAGAGAGACGCGGTCAAATTCCTCTATTCCAAGTTCACGTTATGCAACGGGAAAACGTAGGCTATTTGTTAAATGATAATAAATAAATAATAACTCTATGAGTGATACGATAATAATACATAAATAAGTTATATTTATAATATTTACTGGTATTAAACGTGCTATTTTAGCTTTTAAATAACTAATATTTAATAGCCTGTTTAAAATAAATATAATTGTTGCATTTATTTACGTGTATATTTACATTTATTTGGATATGGACCAAATAGATTTTTAACAATAAAAATAACATATGCTTTATATGTGTATCTTTAAAGACCTGGTCTTTAGTTGCAGGTTACATTAGCAATTTTTCTACATTTGTATGTTATTGTTTTATTGTATACTATATTATAAATCTTTTATGCCAAGGGTCATTAGTATATTAAGTAAAGAAATTCCATTAACATATTTCCTACAGTAAATACAGTATATCAAAAAAAAAAAAAGGTAAAAATTAAAAATTACGACTTATGACTGGTTTGGTGGTCCAGGGTCAATTATATTATTTGCATATAATTGCAAAAAATTTACTTGTACATTCTATTGCGTACATATATTATTTACATATAAACACAGATTTTTTAAAATAATGTAAATGAAATTATAGGCTAAATATGTTATGCTCTTATATAAAGTAGATTGGCTATTACGAATGATTATGAAAAGTGCCACAAATTCATGAAGAGAACAAAAAGGCTATTTGGTGCAATAAATAAAGTGAAACCGTTGGTGTCTGGAAATTTACTGCTGCTCAGAGCGCGCATACTATCCTCACGAAATAAAGAAATGAACAAATGTACAGTATTTTAAAACGTAGCACCTTGAGGACGGACAGACGGAGGCTGAACAGACTGCTAATTATAGTGAAATGATTCACTCTCAGCTGCTCTGCTCGGAAACGAACATTCAAAATGATATTTCAATGAAGTCCATGGACCGGCTACTGTGTCATACGTGGCCTTTTCAAATCCGAATATGAACTATTGACCTGTAAAGCATTATATAATGCTTGTTTTCGCATTATCGATGAAGTTATTATGAAGTCAGACTGCATTTCTTGTTATAGAGCGGAAAGTCTCCATGTTAAGATTTGTGGTGCTGCACGTATACCGTCTAAATCACTCTGCCCTATATAGGTGTTTTTCTGCTGAACTGTTGTTGTAATGCATCAAAGTTCAGTCTTGATGTTCCACGGTGTCAGAGCAACACAAACCCCTCTAGTGGCCGACTCATTTCACAGACTCTGAACCTGATGCTGAGTGAGCAAGTGCTGACATTCAGGCTCAGAAATCGGCCTCAGACCAGCTGCCTTTAAGATTGCCGTTCATTACTGGCTTGAGACGGCAGTTCTCATTTGACTGTAATAGGTTGGATAATTTTTTTTTACTGGTCTTTATTGGTTGACCACATACGTTTAGTGATTTCCGTGCAACTCTGATCTTGTTCTTGAAGTTTTTGTGACGCGAACTGATCTGTGAACGTTTGATTCAATATTAAAAACGACTTTTGTTGCGTTTCAAATGGGTAAAGACTAAAGGTGGACATCTACACTAAATATTTTCCCCCGGCCTTCGTGATTATACGAATTTGTGAAGGCCATTACAACTGCTTTTATGATGTTGCATTTAAGACCGATAAAAGCAACTTCGAAACCATTTTTATAAATCAAAAAGAAGTCTTCAATTGATTAGGATTACCAAGCTGATACGTTTTATAATATGTCCTCGCTTTGACGACCCAGATGAAGGACAAAGGTTTTGCAGCACTTTTGAATCGTTTCAGGTCAAGATGACATTCGTGCATCGCCTTATGATTTACAGGTTACAAAAAAAATATGCTTTTTCTATTTAAATGCACAGACATGGCTACATAAACTATGTTTAATTACTTACCCAGATTTTTTATTATTAAATAGCTGAAAAATAGTGCTCAAATCCAACAAAAAAAAAAAGACATGACTGAATAGGAAAGGTGCAAAACACGTCCTTTTATGCATCTCTGCATCTCAGCAAACTGGCATGTGTGAGCATGTAATTGTCTTATCTAATTTTACTGTAAGCTTTATCAGATAATAAATCATTCAGCTGTTAATGCAACCTGCGACTGCATGCGGCGAAGGGCGCAGCTGTAGAGAATAAAACGGTTCAGAATAAGTGTTTTCTTCTGCGTGGAAAAGTCCAAAGTTCTCCTTTTTTTTTTGTCGCTTGAAATGTTTGACGGTCTGTGTCTACATCACGTGAAACGCTGGAACCGTGCTAAATAACGCGCATTCATATTCGATCAGCTTGAATGCAGCTGGAGAAATTCACTACAGCCTGGCGTGCGTTTGTTGTTTTTCACACATAGACTGAGCTTATGCAAATAGTCTTTTAAATGGAAAAAAAATGCTTTTAAACAGTTAAGGGGGTTTGCGTTCCCCGATGACTGATACTGTTTCGGCGTGACTGCACTTTGCCGGCTGGATGTGCGTTTAACGCCAGACTCGAACCTGAGTAACTCTTCTTTATCTCCGCGCTCTCCCCTCCCTTCCAAAGTTCTCTCTCTCTTCCGATTGGCCGCTGGTTCGCGAGACCGGCGCGGAGCCGCGCGCTGATTGGCCGGTGGCGCTCGAATGATCTGTTCGGAATTCAGCAGAAGTCCAAGTGATGAAGAGTGAGTGTATAAGACAGAATGAGCCTCTCATCCGCTTCTCTTTATCATCACACACAAACCGTATGAGTGTGTGAAGTTTCTGCGTAGAGGGTGAGTGAATAATTGAAAGTGCATTTTATTGTTTCTTTCTTTTCACGTTATGTAACATGATGGATGCGTGGGCATCACGCGTTCATGTCTTTAATGAAAAGAAAGGATGTTTTTTTTTCCGTTTGCAATTTAATATTTGACAGTGTATTTAGTCTAAATGTTCAAATAAGCATTTCTTTGGGGGTTGTTAGGGTTGTTTTTTTGTCGATGCTGTTGTCCCTGCTTTGTTTGCATGTTACTTTGTCATGCAAAGTGGGGAAAAAACACATTAACTGATGTCACTAATGTAAAACTAAGGAAGCAAGCGAAATCTTTCGGTACGTGTGTTTCAGCACGACCCTTCGGGGTTCCTTTGCATGGTTAATGAGATTTATTTGAGTATTCATCGTTTCATTTCCTGAACAAAGACAAGGGTTGTGTTTCAGTGCACTATAAAAAGTGGAAAGCGGCGTTATTTCAGCCTGGCCTGACCCCTAAAATGACTTTCACTGGTGCAACCTGATGTTTTCAGGTTGATTCTGTAATATTACTTATTATTTTTGCGATATTTAGTGGTTGAGCTCATTTTCGTGTTACCTGACGAAACACTTTACATCGGAAACCCAGAACCGATGGGCTTCGTCTCATAAAATGTCTACCTCGAAAGCTTTTGAGGCACAGTTTTGGTTAATTACGCTTAAAAAAAAGATGTTTTTTCTTGCAGCAATGCAGACTTCAAATGAATTTAGATTGCACAGTGCACAATTAATAGCTCCAGTGCACTTTAAATGCAATTTGTTGCATGTTTTGTCAGCTGCTCTTAGACATTTTGGTAAGCCGTATGAAATATTTCATTGAATTGCTTGGTCTTTCGGTGCAAAGTAAGCAGCAGTCAGTTTGATCAGCGATGGGCGGCGGAGGACAGCAGACGGACCGTATCTCCGGTACCAATGGGAGGTTCGGCACGTACACCTGGGAGGAGGTGCAGAAACACACCAAGTCTGGAGATCAGTGGATCGTGGTGGAAAGGAAGGTTTATAATGTGAGCCAGTGGGTGAAGAGACACCCCGGAGGTCTGAGGATCATTGGACACTACGCTGGAGAAGATGCCACGGTAAAACACCAAACGCATTTACTTTAACACAAATCGAAGGACTTTTATATACACCATATTACAGCAAAACAATGTCTGTGTGTCACGAGCTCGAGAGTTACCTTCCTAGGCACATTTTTTCCTTTACGCTTAAAATAATGTTTTAAAATCAAATATTTACATCCGTTTCTAGACTGTATTATTGTAAAACTAATCCTTAACAAGCTGCTAGACTTTTGGTTAAATGCCAAATAAATTAAATTGCAAAATTTATGAGATATAAACACAATTATGAGATATAAACCAGTAATTATGAAAAGAAAGGTCAGAAATGTGAGATAGAGTATAGAAAGTGTGAGGCATTTTTTTGTTTTGTTGCAGAAATAACACTCAAAAACACTCAAAAGTAATTTAAAAAATGCATATATAAACTTAGAACTCAAATTTAAACTGATAAAAAATAAAAATAAAATAAAAAAAGAATACTGAGATTATATCTCACAATTCTTCCTTTTTTCTTTATAATGAAAAGTAATTAAGTCTGAAATGTTTATTACCTACTTTTATTTCTCCATATATAATGGCCAAATGAACTAGTAATACATAGTCAAAATGATCATTTGTTGGCATCGTGCAAAAAATATGTTAATGTGATCGAGCAAATGTTATGTTAATGTGCATTAATATTCCAATAACAAATATTGTAAACTAGTCAGGATTCTGGGGTGTGTTTCTAATGGCTCATAATGCTGTCTAGGAAGGTGGCTCATTAAAACAGTAGTGTTTTCAGTGTTGTTGTAATTGTTTCAGGCAAGAATAAATAACCATCAATCTTGAATCTCGTGACAGGACGCATTCAATGCATTTCATCCCAACCTTCAGCTGGTGAGGAAATACTTGAAGCCACTATTAATCGGCGAGCTTGAGGCGTCCGAACCCAGTCAAGACCGGCAGAAAAACGTGAGTGCAGACACTGACAGGCACTGAATAGATGAATAAAACCTGTGCGTTGTGGATTGAAAACATATCTGGGTGATACGTATTAATTAAGGGCCTTATTTAGATTAAAAAGGATGATCTGAAGGTGTTCTGAGTGTCACAAATTCGACATTTAACATGACAGCTGGTTGAATTTTCTATCTTTTAAGGATGCACTTATAAATTCAGAATTCAGTCATTGAGTTACAATTCAAAGACACGTCGTTGCATTCTGGGAATTGATTGCATCTGTGTTTCCGTAAAGCGTATAATACCTTCAAACTCGCTTTTTTTTTTAAATCACCTTCAAATAAGCCAGTCATTTTCATCAATTGCTATTAAATGACACACTTACGACATGCATCTTGAATTCCGATGTTTGTATAATAATAATATAATAATAAAAAATCATGCATTTTAGCGCGATCATTGCTACTGCTTTTAATTCAGATTCAGAACTAAAATCAGTTCAGACTGTAAGGCGTTCTCAATTCCAGATAACAGCTGCCGTGTATTTTATGAGCTCTGGATCATAACCTTCACGTCACAGAATGACTGTCAGGCTGTAATTTCGCTTCTCAGACACCCAAATAACAGCTTGTTGACTTAAGTGCGACATTAAAGCGCAAAAAGCCATGCACCGCTCAGATTAACCTTTGCCCAAAGACACGGGTCGCGTACTCCAGTTCGGTTTTCACCCTTCTTCTCCGTGATCAAAATCCAGGCCGTCAAAGTCGATCCGTTCCTGCGTTCAAAAGCTATCGCCCCTCTCTTCTCAGTGTGAACGTGGGCCGTAGTCATTTCACCTTGGTTTTCTCTCAGGGCGCTCTCGTGGAGGATTTCCGAGCCCTTCGCGAGCGTCTGGAGGCTGAGGGGTGTTTCAAAACCCAGCCCCTGTTTTTCATCCTCCATCTGGGTCACATCCTGCTGCTGGAGGCCCTCGCCCTGGTGATGTTGTGGTACTTTGGAACCGGCTGGATCAACACGGCCATCGTTGCCGTTATACTGGCTACCGCACAGGTATAGAGAACATGTTTCTTAAAGCGCCCTATTATGGGTAGTGAAAGATTCGTATTTTGATTTTTGAGTCCCAAACAACAGGCAGACACGCACGCAAGGTCAAAAAATACTTTCATTGTCTTATACGCATTTATTTTTTTACATTATTTGCTCAACGACTCCCAAGCGATTCGTTCAACGATTGATTTTTACACCCCTCCAGCGATTGGCCGATTTCATTTAAAGCAGCGCTCGTGAGTTTTTGCCGCACCTAGCGGCAAAGAACGAATTCGCATTTTCAATCAGAACCAACTCGAAAAGACCAGCAAGAATCTGTAACCAAAATCTGGTCGCTTTGGATGCCGGTGTTCTTCACTAGCATAGCTACCGTTAGCCGGTCAACAACGGGTTTTCTTGAAACGAGCGTAACTGGAAACGTCATGATGTGGAAATCAACAATGTAAATGTTCGTGTTTCTTGTATGTTTTGATTGTTTGTCTGTAGTCACAGGCTGGATGGTTGCAGCATGACTTCGGTCATCTGTCCGTGTTTAAAAACTCACGTTGGGATCACTTACTGCACAAATTTGTCATCGGACAACTGAAGGTACCAACATATCCTGTCCAGTCTACACTGAAAATGAATACAGATCATTAGCTTAGCTGTAGTCTTGTTTTCAGTCAGTTTGCAGGTTTGTAGTCACATTTTGTGCTTTCTCGCCATTTTATAACCATTTTCATTGAGGCAAAGCAAATTAAATGCCGGTAATTTTACTAAAATAATACCAACGGTCGGGTCCTTCATGACATTTGCGCCTTTAGTTCAAAACAACGGTTTGGCTTTTTTTTAGAAGCAAAAATGTTAAAGTTCACATAATAGTTTCCACCTTGAACAAGAAGGATTTCAAGACATTGTTTTTTACATTTGAACTTCACACAGCGTCTTTCTCTGATTTCGAGAAATCCACGAATCGGATGCATCCATTGGCAGTGACCTTTTAATATTTTTTTTAAATGCAAAAATTCTGCGCAGCTAGAAAAGAGGACAGGGTTTTAGACATTGTTTTAAAAGTTGAACCTCGCACAGCATCTTAAAGGAATAGTTCACCCAAAAATCAAAATTACAGCATATTTTACTCTTCTTTCAGACGAACAATGGAAAACATTTCCCACGGGATCTTAAAAACATGGGTCGAGGTGCTAAAAAACCACAGAAGAAAAGATATAGCGACGTTTCTGGGATTTTTTTAATAGCACGCAGGAAAAGAATGCAGGGTTTTGAGCCTTTTGCTTTGAAACCTTGCCACAAAACACTGAAAAAGCTGCAAATCAAAGACAAATAAATAAAATAAAAGCATATATCCACCGGGACAGGAAGAATTTTGAGATTCACTTTATGACAAAACTTCACAAGGCAGTCAAAGGCATCTGTTTATAACGACTTTTAACAGTAAGTGAAGGCCTCCTGAAGAAAATTGCATACAAAAGTTAGCAGAAGCTAGAGATTGTATTTAGTAAGCCATGTGGAGCACTTTCTATGATGGACAGATGCGCTTTTAAAAAACGGCTCCGATTGCAGTAGTCCAAAATAATCAAAAAGTCATATACACCTCGGATGGCTTGATTTAAGTAAATCATGGGATAATAATTTTCAAGATGAACTAACTCAAAAAACTAAAAAGCAGTGCGAGACAAAAACCCATTCTGCGCGAACCGCTTTTACATGTACTATAAAAGAGTAACTTCAGTTTAGACTTTAGTGTAGTGTAACCTAGCAGACGTACAACTGCACATTTAAACAGTTATATTGAACATCCCCAAATACAATTCACCAAAAACTAAGATTAAACAACGTTCTGCTTTGTGTTCATGCTGCTTATTAGAGTGTTAGCATCATGCTAGCAACAATCTTGAGGCTACCGTGTGCTTTTGCACGAGATTTGCTGTTTGTGTGTTCA